>NC_073404.1:5706242-5966242 GCF_028641065.1 Leucoraja erinaceus | reverse complement strand
AACTGAACAACCATGAACCTGATTGCATGTTCCTACAAAGACACCGCTGCACCTGTCAAACAGCTGCTGCTATCATGTTCTGAGCTGGCCAAGAGTTCAGAGCAAGAATTACGCACAGGTGACTCTGTGATTTCAACAAAAGCTAGCTGTAGAGATTATTGCTGAAAATGTTTGCAGTAAGATGTACTAGTTTAGTTTAGAGATACAGCATGGAAACAGGCCCTTCGGCCCACTAAGGCCTTGCTGACCTTCGATCATCCGTTCACGCTTATGCTATCCAACTTTCTTATCCATTCTCTACACTCTAACAGCCAAATTAACCGTGAAACCGCAGCGGTAGAGTTGCTGCCTCACACCGCCAGAGACCCGGGTTCGATCCTGACTGTGGGTGCTGTCTGTACGGTGTTTGTACGTTCTCCCCACGACCTGCGTGGGTTTTCTCCGCGAGCTCCGACTTCCTCCCACAAACCAAAGACGTGCAGATTTGCAGGTTAATTGGCTTAATAGGTTAGGAAAAAAATAAAATTTAAGGATGTGCTAAGTGTGACTTGACAAAAATCCATCGCCTCCATCGTTTCCTGCGAACCTACGTTGAAGGAATATGTGGGATAGTATTGAGAATCTTGTGGCCATTCATCGAGTGCCCACCAGACCCTGCTTCATCTATGGAAGAAGTACCCCGTCTCAGAAACCATCCACCCATCTGTCCCATCACACTAATCATCTGTAATTTCCCCACTGGCCTCAAAGCCAGAGTCCATCTCATCCACCCAAAATCCCAAAGGAATGAATAAGGAGAGGACAACAAATACAGAAGCAAAGTTCTGTCTGGGGGTGTCGAGGCTGGAGGTGGGATTGGTTTTCCTTATAATGAGGACAGAAAAGCCACGGAATACTGGAAAAAAAAGGAAAAACTATTTCCACGAACGTTCCTGATTTTTAATACGGAATTTGCATTAATTATGACAGTAATGGTTATTGTGGATTGGGTACTCAGCGAGGGGTACAGTTGGTAGAGCTGCTGCCTCACAGCGCCAGAGACTTGGGTTCAATCCTGACCTCGGATGCTGAGCCGACTGTCGAGTACTCAAGTTCAATGTTTCTCCCACGATCGCACCCACTATCTACACACCAGGGCCAATCTACAGAGGCCATTCGACCTACAAACCGGCACGTCTTTGGCACGTGAGAGGAAACCGGGGCACCCAGAGGACACCCACGCGGTCACAGCGAGAACACGCAAACCCCACACAGACAGCACCCGAGGTCAGCACTCAAGCTCAGGGTCTCCGGCGCTGTGAGACAGCAGCTTGGCAGGTTAATTGGCCACTGTTAGGCCCTCCGAAACAGTACGAAAATCGTTTCCTCAGAAATTACACCAATCCCGCTGTAAATATACCGAGCCCACAGGAATTCAATGGCAGAAGTACCCCGTCCCAGAAAAATCACTGATTTTCCCATCACCTATGCTTGAGAACAGTCACCAAGTGCCTTCCTTGCCTTTGTCCATCTATCCACCCAAAATCCCCTTTCAGTGAATAAGGAGAGGACAACAAATACAGAAGCAAAGTTCTGTCTGGGGGTGTCGAGGCTGGAGGTGGGATTGGTTTTCCTTATAATGAGGACAGAAAAGCCACGGAATACTGGAAAAAAAAAGGAAAAACTATTTCCACGAACCGTTCCTGATTTTTAATACGGAAGTTGCATTAATTATGACAATAATGGTTATTGAGGATTGGGTACTCAGCGAGGGGTACAGTTGGTAGAGCTGCTGCCTCACAGCGCCAGAGACTTGGGTTCAATCCTGACCTCGGATGCTGAGCCGACTGTCGAGTACTCAAGTTCAATGTTTCTCCCACGATCGCACCCACTATCTACACACCAGGGCCAATCTACAGAGGCCATTCGACCTACAAACCGGCACGTCTTTGGCACGTGAGAGGAAACCGGGGCACCCAGAGGACACCCGCGCGGTCACAGCGAGAACACGCAAACCCCACACAGACAGCACCCGAGGTCAGCACTCAAGGTCAGGGTCTCCGGCGCTGTGAGACAGCAGCTCTGGCACTCTTCCACTGTGCCGCCCTCCGAACAGTACGAAAAGTCAGAAATTAACCAAGCCCGCTGTAAATACCGAGCAAATCAAATTAAACAGCATTTGTCAATGGGACTTACAAATCAATGGCCAAAATGTTACTGATTTTCACAAACCTATGCTTGAGAGACAGTCACCAAGTGCGTTCCTTGTCCTTTGTCGTAGTGAATAAAACCTCTGTTCAGTGAAAAACTAAATCAAATAAAACCTTTTATCGGAATGAAGATTCATTAAGTGAATGTAGAAACAAGGAACTGCAGATGCTGGTTTACAAAAAAAAGATCCCTGGAGAACATGGAGAGGTGACGTTTCGAGTTGGGACCTTACTTCAGACTGATTGTAGGACGGAGAGGGGGCGGGGGGAAAGAAGAAGGTGTGAATGTTTTCTAACACCGGGGTAGAACTCTATGTGGCTGCCTCAGGCATCTACTGTAGCCTTGTATTACATTAGCCCCAAGCCTTGTATTAGTTGAACAGTATCCCGACCAAAGATCCTATAGGATCTTTGATCCCGACCTTAAGGGTCAGCTCCCTTATAAAATGGTACCACTGAATATTTTATATAGCAGGTGTCTGCTTAACGTCACGCCACACACCATAACATACAATAACTGCATGAATTATGGAGTAACTCAGCGGGCCAGGCAGCATCTCTGGAGAAAAGGAATAGGTGGCGTTTCAGGTCGAGACCCTTCTTCAGTTATATATATATTCCTTTTCTCCTGAGATGCTGCCTGACCCGCTGAGCTACTCCATCACGTTGTGTCTTTTTGTAGTATAAAGTACAACACTGGCTTTCTAAGGCCAGAGCACATATTATTTGTATATTATAACATTGACACGAATGCCTAAAGAAAGAGCTAGGAGTTATGTTAGAAATAACATTATAACATAAGCAATGTATCCAACCTAACTTTACCTTGCATTAGGAGATAACAAACAGACTGGCTCAGATTGTGTACTCTGAGGGGGAAGGGAAATAGGGAAGAAGTTCAAAGAAGATGGTTATTGTAACGTCTGGGAGTTAATAAAGTAAGATCTCGTCCTGCAATAAGCAACTGAAGATAAGGAAAGAATCTCATATTTTCACTGGACTCCATTATGTTGTCCAAAGAGGATGTTACCAAGAGCATTCCCTGTCCTTTATCTGAGTGAATGAACCCTCTGTTCAGTAACAAACTAAATCAAATAAAACCTTTTGTTGTAATGAAGATTCATTAAGCGAATGCAGAAACAAGGAACTGCAGAGATGCTGCCTGGCCCACTGAGTTACTCTATCTTTTTGTTTCGCTCCATTATGTAAAAATAGATTGGGAAGGAAGGAACAGTTATTTGTCGAGGATACATGCTTCCATCTCCTGTCTATAATACTTGGATCAAATGTACAGGAACTTTAAGGTGGCACAGTGGCAGTGTCACCGCCTTACAGCGGCAGGGACACGGATTCAATCTTGACTCGGTGTGCTGTCTGTACGGGGTTTGCACGTTCTCCCTGTGACCACATGGGTTTTCTCCGGATGCCCCGGTTTCCTGCCATACTCGAAACGCGTACAGGTGTGTAGGTTAATTGGCTTTGGTAAGTTGTAAAATTGTCCCCAGTGTGTAGGATAGTGATAGCGTACGGCGTGATCGCTGGTTGGCGCGGACTTGGTGGGCCGAAGGGCCTGTTTCCGCGCTGTATCTCCGAGGTTCAGCAGTAGAGCTGCTCCCTTACAGTGCTTTCAGCGCCAACGACCCGCATTCAATCCTGACTACAGGTACGGAGTTTTACGTTCTTCCCATGACCTGCGTGGGTTTTCTCCGAGATCTTTGGTTTCCTCCCACACTCCAAAGACATAGGTTAATTGGCTTTCCATAGATGTAAATTGTCCCATATGTGTGTTGGATAATAGACAATAGGTGCAGGAATAGGAGTGCAGGAGCCATTCAGCCCTTCGAGCCAGCACCGCATTTCAATGTGATCATGGCTGATCATCCACAATTTGTACCCCGTTCCTGCCTTCTCTCCATATCCCTTAACTCTGCTATCCCTAAGAGCTCTGTCTAACTCGCTCTTGAAAGCATCCAGAGAACCAGCCTCCACCACCCTCTGAGGCAGAGAATTGCACACACACAACTCTCTGTGTTAAAAAGTTTTTCCTCATCTCCCTTCTAAATGGCTTACCACTTATTCTTAAACTGTGGCCCCTGGTTCTGGACTCCCCCAACATTGGGAACATGTTTCATGCCTCTAGCGTGTCCAAACCCTTAATAATCTTATATGTTTCAATAAGATATCCTCTCATCCCTCTAAATTCCAGAGTATACAAGCCCAGCCGCTCCAATCTATCAACATATGACAGTCCCGCCATCCCGACAATTAACCTCGTGAACCTACGCTGCACTCCCTCAGTAGCAAGAATGTCCTTCCCCAAGTTTGGAGACCAAAACAGCACACAAGATGTGGTCTCAATAGAGCCCTGTACAACTGCAGGAGGACCTCTTTGCTCCTATACCCGACTCCTCTTGTTATGAAGGCCAACATGTCATTCGCTTTCTTCACTGCCTGCTGTACCTGCATGCTTACTTTCAGTGACTGATGTACAAGGACCCCCAGATCCCGCTGTACTTCCCCTTTTCACCAACTTGACACCACTTAGATAATAATCTGCCTTACAGAGACAACGAAATGCATTTTTGCCACCAAAGTGGGTAACCTCACAATTATCCACATAATGTAAGTGTGCGGAGTGATTGCTGGTCTGCAGGGACCCGAAGGGCCTGCTTCCGCACTGGATCTCAGAACTCTAAAGTAAAGACCAAAGTTGAACCTGCATAAACGAAATGATCGCACCAAACCTGAAGTGGTCTATTGCTTTCCACACTGCAGCAGCAAATCACTTGTTCTGTAAGGAAGCACAGCTATAAATCTCTGGTGAGAAATAAAGGAATGCAGGTGCTGCTTTATAGCTAAGTTAGATGAAAGTGCTGGAGTAACTCAGCGGGTCATGCAGCACCCCCGGAGAAACAGGATAGGTGACGTTTCGTGTCGGGACACTTCTTCAGGACCTTCTGAAGACCCGAAACTTCACCCATCAATTTTCTCCAGGGATGCTGCCTGACCCGCTGAGTCACTCCAGCACTTTGCCTCTATAAATCTCCGTCCCATTAGCTCCAGACGTGGTATAATTAAACCCCACGGACACTGCCGATTTATACCATCCCACAATGCAACTACAATTATTTCTCATCCTCTGATTTGCAATCAGCACCACTCACTAAGGAGATTGTAACCTGTACATTCACAATGTCTCAAGGTGATTCAAGATTCAAGAGAGTTTATTGTCATGTGTCCCTGATAAGACAATGAAATTCTTGCTTTGCTTCAGCACACAGAACATAATAGGCATTGACTACAAAACAGATCAGTGTGTCCATATACCATTGTATAAATATATAAACACATGAATAAATAAACTGATAAAGTGCAAATGAACAGATTATGGGCTCGGAGTTTTGTCCGAGTCAAGTTTAATAGCCGATGGCTGTGGTTAAGTAGCTATTCCTGAACCTGGTCGTTGCAGTCTTCAGGCTCCTGTACCTTCTACCTGAAGGTAGTGGGGAGATGAGTGTGTGGCCAGGATGGTGTGGGTCCTTGATGATGCTGCCAGCCTTTTTGAGGCGGCGACTGTGATAGATCCCCTCGATGGAAGGGAGGTCAGAGCCGATGATGGACTGGGCAGTGTTTACTACTTTTTGTAGTCTTTTCCTCTCCAGGGCGCTCAAGTTGCTGAACCAAGCCATGATGCAACCGGTCAGCATGCTCTCTACTGTGCACCTGTAGAAGTTAGAGAGAGTCCTCCTTCACATACCGACTCCATAATCTTCTCAGGAAGTAGAGGCGCTGATGTGCTTTCTTAATAATTGTGTTAGTGTTCTTGGACAAGGAAAGATCTTCAGAGATGTGCACACCCAGGAATTTGAAGCTCTTGACCCTTTCAACCATCGACCCGTTGATATAAACGGGACTATGGGTCCCCATCCTACTCCTTCCAGTCCACAATCAGTTCCTTGGTTTTGCTGGTGTTGAGGGCCAGGTTATTGTGCTGGCACCATATGGACAGTCGCTTGATCTCTCTTCTATACTCTGACTCATCCCCATCAGTGATACGTCCCACAACGGTGGTGTCGTCAGCGAACTTGATGATGGAGTTCGCACTATGACTGGCTACGCAGTCATGAGTATAGAGTGAGTACAGCAGGGGGCTGAGCACGCAGCCTTGAGGCATAACAATGTCTGTCCTTAGTATGTGTAGGAAGGAACTGCCTACGCTGGGTTTAAACTGAAGATAGACCCAAAATGCTGGAGTAACTGCGCAGATCAGGCAGCATCTCTGGATGCTGCCTGTCCCGCTGAGTTACTCCAGCATTTTGTGTCTATCTTCTGTCCTTAAGTAATTGTCTTCAAGTTTACGAACTGAGCAACCAAAATTTGTAAATGTCTTCCAAATGAATAAGGAAACTCAGTCTTGTGGGATTAGATGCATCTCTTTCATTAATACATTGTGCACAACACCAAATCACTGGTTTAGATGCAGTTTTTAATTTACATGCATCTGGGGACACCTTCAAAGAACACAACATCTGCCTCCTGGGTTGACAAAAGTGCTGGAGAAACTCAGCAGCGGCAGCAGCATCTATGGAGTGAAGGAAATAGGCAACGTTTCGTCCCAAAACGTTGCCTATTTCCTTCGCTCCATAGATGCTGCTGCCCCCGCTGAGTTTCTCCAGCACTTTTGTCTACCTTCCATTTTCCAGCATCTGCAGTTTCTTCTTAAACATCCGTCTCCTGTTTTGTGAACTAACAGAAGTTCTACACGTTAAAAATTACGGAACTTGATAAATGTCTTAAAATGGAGAGGCGCAAAAAGCTGCAGCGGGTCAGGCAGCATCTCTGGCGAGCGGGTGAAGTTTCGGGTCGAGACCTTTCTTCAGGCTGAGAGTCGGGAAAAGGGAAACGAGAAATCGTAGAGCAGGAAGAATCACAGAGGGGGAGCAGGGAGGGAGGATGTCACAGAACTCTAGTTGGAGGGAGGCGGAGAACTTCTTCTAAGAACTTCTTCATACCTTGAGGAGGTGTCACAGTGGAGGAGACAAAATGTGTAGGAAGGAACTGCAGATGCTGCTTTGACCCGAAGATAAACACAAAGAGCTGGAATAATTCAGCGGGACAGGCTGCATCTCCGGAGAAAATGAATAGGTGACGTTTCTCGGGTCGAGATCCTTCTTCGGACTGAGAGTCGGAGAAAGGGGAACAACAGATCGTAGAGCCACAGTGAAGCTCTTGTCGGAGAGAGGAGACATCCCTTGAGGAGATTTCGCAGTAGAGGAAGGACCTGCAGATTTGAAATGCGCAAGCACTAGCTTACGTATGTTCGTGAATACTGTGTGTGGTGGATTTTACCATCCTCATCATCGGCAGTCACTCGAAACGAGTATGACTGTCCTCTCCTCTCCTCTCCATAGGGTAGGACACCTGTGTGTGACTTTGTTTAACGTGGGGAGGCTGGTGCACAGACAGCCACCACATGGTCCTTGCCAGATCTGGGCCAGGGTCCAGTGGCCTGGAGTCCCAGACGACTGGAGATCCTTTTCTGCTGCAGCCTTCATCCGCCTTCCCAGCCGTTGTGATGCTCCCCTAAGGTCCACCATCATCCTCCGCCTGTTCCACCGTTGAGGGCTTGGTTGGATTGCTCTTTGTCAGGGACCTCTCCCTCCACCTTACCGCCATGGGTGGCCCTTCCAGGAGAATAGCTCCAGACGGCATCGCTCTCAGGATCTCAGGACCACACAAGCTTCTTCACCACGACAAGGTGACAATCCATCCAACAGTAGTAGCATCGCCCACCATAGTACATAGAACAGTACCATGATTCAGGATTCAATAATACTTTATTGTCACATGTACCTAGGTACAGTGAAGTGCTTTTCACATACACCCAGTAAAATCATACAACAGACCTCACCTGGGCAGTACATAAGAGTTGCCACATGTCTGGCACAAACAAAGTTCACCAAACATTCCTATCTTCTGCCTGCCGCTGCATGTGGCTGCCTGCCCCCTCCCCAATATTGATCAGACTAACCCAACTCAAACCCAGAAAGGACACAAAGCGTTGGAATTACTCAGGCAGCATCTGTGGAGAACTTGGATAGGCGACGTTTCAGGTCAGAAGAACTTCTCAAACTCAAACCTAAATACTGTATGGAAATAATCTTACTGACCTGCTTGCAAACAAATAATTTCACAATACCTCGGTACGTGTTTAGTTTAGGTTAGTTTAGAGGTACAGCGCGGAAGCCCACCGACCCGCACCCCCCCCCCACCCCCCCCCCCCCCCCCCCCCCCCCCCAATCCCCTCACTAGAACTATGGTGCACACTTGGAACAATTTACAATTTTCACCGAATCTAATAAACTACAAACCTTCATGTCTTTGGAATGTGGGAGGAAACTGGAGCACCCGGAAAAAACCCACGCGGTCACAGGGAGAATGTACAAACTCCGTACATACCGCACCCGCAATCAGGATCGAACCCGTGTCTCTGGTGCTGTAAGGCAGCAACTCTACCGCTACGCCACCGTGCCCCTATGTGATAATAAAGAACCGTTAAACTTGACCTTATCAGAGTTGACATCATCCCGATCGAGCCTGAACTGTAGTTGAGTCCCAACAGACTCTGGATAAGTAGCTAAGCCATAGTTGGAAATCAGAGACCCCACATTCCCCTCCAAGACAATGCTAAAGTAGACTTTCACTGACCTCTCTGCAACTGCTTGTGGCAAAGACTGAAAATGTATTTGTAAGGGTGCTTTCTCTCTGGGAAAAAGGACAACCATTTCCAACATCTGTCCCTTTTTGGATAAGCATTGAAAAGGCATTGAAGTCTGATGGCCCAAACAACAGCATTAATGCTACAACTAGAAGCAGGTCCATCTCAGGACTACACCGCCATACATTCATTCTACGAGACTCTGTTTACAACACATCGCAAGCATCCCTGCCATTGAGGGAGTTTCTAGGTTGTACACAAATCAACGTTTAATTTGTGTACAAATTAATTATTGATCAATATAGACTGATCAATACTTTTAATTTAAGATATACTTATGCAGCTCTCATGAAACGATATCTGATAAAGATATCCTTCTTCCACAAAGCTCATCAACTGTTAGCCAAAATATGCTGGCATTCAAAATGTGCTGATTAAATAAAAAAGATTCTTCCTGGAAACTTTAGCACCAAGATTTTAATAATCATTGCTTGTCTACTTTGGAAAAAGCAAAGAGGAAAAAAAGTCAGAGTTATCCGACCGCTCCAAACTCCCTTGCACAGTAAATGTTCGAGACCGCTCTCTTTGAGAATTTACAGACCTGCTAAATTCATAAGCATTTAGTATCTGATAAAAATCTGTAAGTTAACACAATTACCATAAATTGTCGAAGGAAAAATTACTGCAAACAATCTCCTTAAATTGGAAAGAGACACAAAATGCTGGAGTAACTCAGCAGGACAGGCAGCATCTCTGGAGAGAAGAAATGGGTGATTTTTCTAAGTAAGACCCTGAAGAAGGGCCTCGACTCGAAAAGTCACCCATTCCTTCTCTCCAGAGATACTGCCTGTCCTGCTGAGTTACTCCAGCATTTTGTGTCTGTCTTCGGTTTAAACCAGGTCCTTCCTACACATTCCGTTCTTAAATTGGAAGATATATCGAAGAGCTTGTGTGAGCTTGGGATAAAAAAAATCCAAGGAGAATTTCGGAAAGAGGGACATTTCTTTACATAGGGCATGGAAATTAATCATGTATCCATCATACGATTCAGCAGGAAGGAAAAGTCAATCATCTTATCTGAGAGAGAGAGAAATATAATTGCCAATTAACATAATAATAGGGACTCATTTATTTCTGGGATATTATGCTGAAGTTAGGCACATGTTAAATATGTATACTAAATATACACCCTCTTAACTGTTAAGTAGTATTTATATAAGAAATTACTCCTTAGTCGTACAGCACATTTCTGTCCCATCTCTGTCGACATTGTTGAGACTCATAACTCTATAGCAAACATGACTCTATCATGACACCATAGCAAACTACCCAAAAATCACAACATTGTAGGTTCAAATCCTACCGGAGACCAGAGGGCGGCACGGTGGCGCAGCGGTAGATTTTCTGCCTTACAGCGCCAGAGACCTGGGCTCGATCCTGTTGTTTGTACAGAGATTGTATATTCTCCCCGTGACCTGCGTGGGTTTTCTGAGAGACCTTCGGTTTCTTCCCAGACTCCAAAGACATACAGGTTTGTAGACTAATTGGCTTGGGTAAATTTGGAAATTGTCCCTCGTGTGTAGGATAGTACTAGTGTACGGGGATCGCTGTTCAGTGTGGACTCGGTGGGCCGAGGGGCCTATTTCCGCACTGTATCTCGAAACAAAACTAAAAGACACGAGACAGAAATGCTGGCTGCCATGTGCTATACCAAGGGAGCTCTGCATTGTTGTAAGGGGCATCTTACAGCATGAACAAGGTACAAGAAAGGTTTAGAGGGTGTGACAACGCCTCCTCCCTCCGATGCCACTCTGTTCCCAATCACCTGGACAGGAGGGGCCTGTCCCCAGCATCACGGGTAACAGCTGGCTCCAATTAGCTGATATTGGCCACCTGAATCTCGTCAGCCTAGCCCTGATAAAACCCAGGCAATCCAACCAGATGCCCACTCCCTACTAGCTGGTCACCCTACCATAGAGGCAGAGACCATGCACATGCACATGCACATGCACATGCACATGCACATGCACATGCACATGCACATGCACATGCACATGCACATGCACATGCACATGCACATGCACATGCACATGCACATGCACATGCACATGCACATGCACATGCACATGCACATGCACATGCACATGCACATGGTTGCTAGCGCTGCCTCTTCAAACCCAAAGCTGAGCTGCATGGATAAAACCTTGACTGAAATTGCCTCGTATTGAAGCAAGGGTGAACTGCACGGAGACGCCTGAGATCACCACGCCTGTTCCTTTGAAGACCAGGGCTGAGCTGCCGGGACAAGCCCAAGATCGCCAGCACCACTGCACTGAGAGACTGCCCCCATGTCGCCCTAGACTTTCTTACCGCTGTAACTAAAACATATCACGTGAGTTCATCCTACTGCGAGTGTCGGTGTGGTCACTGCTGTCCCCGATGCCACAATGGATATGTCAACATAGAAAAATGAAGTCTGAAGAAGGATTTCAACCTGAAATGTCACCCATTCCTTCTCTGCAGAGATACTACCTGTCCTGCTGAGTTACTCCAGCATTTTGTGTCTATCTTCAGTGTAAACTGACATCTGCAGTTCCTTCCTACAAGGGAAAATGGGATTGGTTCAAGTCAGCTCCATGGTTGGCAAGGTCCAGTTGGGCCAAAGGGCTTATTTCTGTATAATTCTATGGCTCATTAAACGGAGACCTTATCTCTTCTCTTAGTGGAGGTAAAAGGCCCCTGGTAAAAAAAATGTAAACAAAAGGAAGTTAACCAAGATGCCAGTCTGAGCAACATTTATCCACTATTCAATACTTCTAGTCACTGGACCTCTCGGCTGCCTCCTCCATCATCCAAACATCTTTTCGAGATAGAAAGGCCAAACCCATCACATCTAGGGGGCATCCTATGAAGCAGAGAGGGGTGCACCAACCGAGAAGGCCTCAGAGAAGTTGTTCATGTCAGCATTGGTGTATTATTGTACGTGTACCGAGATATACATGAACAGCTTTTGTTTGTGTGCTGTCTAAATCAAATCAGATAACACTCAAGGTGAATACAATGCTCTAATACACAAGCACAACAGGTAGAGCGGAGAGGGAAAAAACAGAGCGCAGAATCTATTTTTCAGTATTAATTACAGGAAAATAACCCTATTTCTGCTATGAGGTAGGTTGGAAAATTGGGACTGTACCATTACTGATGGTTTGGGTTTATTATTGCACTTGTACCAAGGTACAGTGAACGCTTTGTTTAGCATGCAATCCAATAAGGTCAGATAATGCCATACATAAATAAAATCAAGTCAAGCACACATACAATGTAAAGAAAGGCTGGTGTGGGCAAGTTGGGCTGAAGGGCATAGACCAGTGGTTCCCAACCTTTTTTTGGCCATGCCCCACCTAATCACCTCTAAAATCCTGATGCCCCCCCCCCCCCCCCCCCCATGTGGTGATATATAATTCTTATCATTTAAAAAGTGAACTCCGTTTCAGCTGAAGAAGCTTAAAACGCCAATACCTTGGTTTAAACAAGCTTCAAAAAAACATTGTGGTGATTATGTAATAACTACACAATAAAGACCTTTTTTACCCCCAAAAAAATTATTTACTCAAAATAACATCTGAAACATAAACTACATATGTTTACCTGATGGAAAATCCCAAAAAATAAAAATCGAAAATTTGGACCCAGACCTCCTCAGTCGCGCTCAATTGCCCCCCTTAAAAATCAAATTTCCCCCCTGTGGGGCGTACGCCCCACGTTGGGAACCACTGGCATAGACAGTTTACATCATGGACTGTATCACTCTATAACTAAAAAGGGAAGATACAGATTGCTGAATATAGTTCTCAGCATTTTAGTGCACCAGGTCCATAGGCAAAGTCCAATGTCCACAATGGGGTAGAGGTGAATTAGACAATACCTTAGTTTATGGAAAGAAAATTAAGAAGCCTGATATCAGAGAGGAAGAAGCTGTTCCTGAGACTGATGGTGCACACTTTCAAGCTTCTGTATTTTCTGCACAGAGCAGGGAGAAGGATGAATGACCAGTATGGTACAAGTAAGCCTTTGATTATGTTGGCTGCTTTTCAAGAATGACCCCAGGAATAAGTAGGTTAACCTATGATGAGCGTCTGTCGACACTGGGCCTGTACTCACTGGAGTTTCGAAGAATGAGGGGAGACCTCATTGAAACATACAGCCTTGGATAGAGTGGATGTGGAGAGGATGTTTCCATGGGTGGGAGAGTCTAGAACTAGAGGTCAAAGCCTCAGAATTAAAGGATGTTCGTTTAGGAAGGAGATGAGGAGACATTTTTTTAGTCAGAGGGTGGCGAATCTGTGGAATTTTTTGCCATAGCAGTGGAGGCCAAGTCAGTGGAAATATTTAAGGCAGAGATAAATAGATTATTGATTAGTACCGTTTAGAGATTATGGGGAGAAGGCAGGAGAATGGGGTTAGGAGGGAGAGATGGATCAGCCATGATTGAATAGCAGTAGACTTGATGGGCTGAATGGCCTAATTCTACTCCCATCACTTATGACCTTATGACCTTTCCCAAGGCAGCTTGAGGTGCAGATGGAGTCAATGGTGGGAAATCTGGTGTGTGTGACATCTGCCCGGCCTTCCCTTGGTAATGTCCTGTTGCCTTGAACAGCTAATTGAGACATATAATAATAATAATAATAATAATAATAATAACTTTATTTATAAAGCGCTTTTAGACAACATCAGTTACCACAAAGTGCTGTACATGGGAAGTCAACAAAAAGTTATTACAAACTACTAAAACCATTAAGACGACAGGACTATAAAAACAGTAAAAATTAAAAGACATTAAAAGCACTAAAAATAGGAACAATGTCTCAGCCAGTGTCGAAAGCCAGTGAATAAAAGTGAGTTTTTAGGGAGGATTTAAAGATGGACAGTGAAGGGGCCTGTCTGATCTGCAGCGGCAAGGTGTTCCAGAGTGCCGGGGCAGCAACAGAAAAGGCTCTATCCCCTCTGAGCTTCCGCTTAGACCTTGGTACCTCAAGGAGCAGCTGATCCGCTGACCTGAGGCACCGGGCAGGAGCATATAGGTGGAGCAGCTCAGAGAGGTAAGGCGGGGCGAGGCCATTCAATGATTTAAAAACAAATAAAATAATTTTAAAATGAACTCGAAAGTGCACTGGGAGACCAGTGAAGGGAGGCCAAAATTGACGTAATGTGCTCCCTCTTTCGAGTTCCGGTTAAAAGGCGAGCGGCAGCATTTTGGACCAACTGGAGACGAGCCTATAGAAACAATTCCTATAGATTTAAATAATTACAATTAAATTATGATTTAAAAAAGACCAAAAGAAGCATTAAATCATTCAAAAGATCAGAAAAGCAGCTCAGCAGGAGAGTTGCTGCCTTGCAACGCCAGAGACCTGAGTTCGATCCTGACTATGGGTGCTATCTGTGCAGAGTTTGTACGTTCTCCCTGTGACTGTGTGGGTTTTTTCCGGTTTCCTCCCACAACCCAAAGATGTCCAGGTTTGTTGGCCAATTGGTAAAAGATTGTAAATTGTCCTGATTATGTAGGATGGTGCTAGTGTATAGCGATTGCTGGTCGGCGTGGACTCGGTGGGCCGAAGGGCCTGTTTCAACGCTGTATCTCTAAACTAAACTAAACTAAAATAATTCGAAAAAAAACATTCTGTACCTTGTTTTGAAATGAATGGGATTGGTACATTGGTACATAGGTTTTGGTATAAAGTGCTTCTAAATTGTGTTCCAATTTTACATAAATGGTGGAACTTCCCTTTACCCATCTACCATGCTGGGATTTGAACTTGCTCCTTTTGGTCAATCGTCTAGTTCACTAAACATGATCATGCTGTAGGTAGACAAAAGCGCTGGAGAAACTCAGCGGGTGCGGCAGCATCTATGGAGCGAAGGAAATAGGCAACGTTTCGGGCCAAAACCCTTGGGTTTCGGCCCGAAACGTTGCCTATTTCCTTCGCTCCATAGATGCTGCCGCACCCGCTGAGATTCTCCAGCGCTTTTGTCTACCTTCGATTTTCCAGCATCTGCAGTTCCTTCTTGAACATGATCACGCTGTATCTATTTTCCAAGAAAAATCAATCTAGGGATTTAGGATTTGAATAACATTCATTTGTGTAACACAAATGACATTAAAAAGCAAATAAACGCTACTTCATCCCTGAATGATGTGACCATAAATCACAGTGTGGAATTAGAGCCGAAGAGAGTCATACACGTCCCATCCACACTCGTCCCACCTGCCTGCATTTGGCCCAGATCCCTCTAAACCTGCATCTGCACCCTGTAACCTGTGAATGGTATCAACGAAAGGTCAATGCAAGTGATGGCTCGTCCAACGGTGAAAATTGCAGGGCAAGGAGACACAAGGAACTACAGATGCTGGAATCTTGAGCAAAACACAAAGTACTGGAGGAATTCAGTGGGTCAGACAGCATAAGCGGAGGGAATGGACAGATGACGTTTTGGGTCGGGACACTGATGGGTAGGGGGGGGGAGAATGCTGGAAAAAGAGGGTGGGGTGGTGCAAAGCCTAGCAAGTGATAGACGGATACAAGTGAGGGGGGGTTTGATTGACCATGGGTGAAGTAAGTGTTTTTTTTGTTCTCGTCAGCCCCCCCCAGGCCGGGTCTCCCCCCCCCCCCCCCCCATTATTCTCGCCGGTCCATCTCGCTTTCACGTCCCTCTACGCTCTGGGCGGCGCGGGTCCCATCGACGCGGGTGGCTGGGGGCCGAGTTCGGAGTCCACGGTGGACTAGCTGCCCCACCGGGCAGGTCATAGAGCCATCCATGTTGTTCCACCTGCCTGTGTTTGATCCATTTCCCTCTAAACCTGTCCTATCCATGTGCCTGTCTAATTGCTTCTTAAACGTTGGGATAGTCCCTGCCTCAACTACCTCCTCTGGCAGCTTGTTCCATTACCCACCACCTTTTGTGTGGGAAAAGTTACCCCTCGGATTCCTATTAAATCTTTTCCCCTTCACTTTAAACCTATGTCCTCTGGTCCTCGATTCGCCTACTCAGGGCAAGAGATTCTGTACATCTCCCCAACCTATTCCTCTGATGATTTTGTACACCTCTAAAAGATCACCCCTCATCCTCCTGTGCTCCAAGGAATAGAGTCCCAGCCTACTCAACCTCTGCCTATAGCCCATACCCTCTAGTCCTGGCAACATCCTCGTAAATCCTCCATTGTCGGTCTGCGCAGGTGTTCCACTTTCCTCTGATCGGGGCGGGCGAGTCGGGACTGCCTGCCGAGAGTGTCCCGGCCCGCTGCTTGCCAGGAATGTCCATGGCCCTCATTCCCTGCATATACATGTGCCGGCATAAAATACTCTTAAATTCCTCAAAGGAATCTGTCCATGTTATTTCTCTTATGAACACTATGATCTTAAAAAAACAAGTAAGCATGAACAAGTAAGCAACATTCTTGGATTTTACGGTTGCAATCATTCTCGGTTTCCTTGCCCCAAGACCATTATGGGCAGTTGCTTTAGACCTCGGCGTTTCCTGCTCACTGCATGTATACAGATTAACCAAACTCTATATTCAAGAAAAAAGAGACTTCATCTACCTTGCATTTGGCCTGGGATCATCCAACACTTTTAATACCACTTCCCACACGGACCTTTATGTCCTTGGGCCTCCTCCATTGCCAGAGGGAGGCCACACCCAAACTGGAGGAACAGCACCTCGTTTTCCGCTTGCAAATCAACGGTATGAACATTGATGATAGACACAAACAAACTGGAGTAACTCAGCGGGACAGGCAGCATCTCTGGGGAGAAGCAATGGATCGAACATTGATTTCTCCAATTTGTAATGTAATTAAAGGGCCTGTCCCACTTTCACGACCTAATTCACGACGTTTTTACTCGTGGACATTTTTCATCAGGCTAGAAAAAATGCCCCAACCTACTTGATGCCACGAGTACCTACGACTAGCATCACGGCCTGCTACGACCTACCTACAACCTCCTACGACCTCGTGACAACCATGCTGCAAGTATGAGTCAAGTAGCAATGTTACAAAATTTTGAGATTTTAAAAATCAAGTCTGCAATTTATCCCATCAGATAAAGCATAACAATAAGTTTAATTTGACACCAAATTCACTTTCATATCTCAAGTATTAAAAAAGTTATGGCCATTTTCATACTCGGAAATTAGCATCTTGTTCCCTATTGATTTTCAATGGACATTACAAAAAAGCTGTGATCTTGGATAGTCAAAAGCCCATTTCTTAAGGAAAGATTAACATTTTTAAATAGCCTAAGTGTCCAAAGATTATTCACAAATAATTCACAATATAACATGATTTTTATATCTAATTTACATTAATTTATAGGCCAAATGGAAGGAATTTAGTGTTCAATTGCTGTAAATAAATGCCCATTTAAATCGGCTTTCTAGTGGGATCCTGTGAACGCGCTGGTTTAGAACGTTGACATCGCGCTGGATTAGTGCCCTCAAATGCCGAGAAAAATACTGCGGGATATAAAAAGCCCAAAAGGAACTACTCGCTATAGATAACTTGATATATAGGGTTATATATATGCCCCATTTAATGTAAAAATAAGGTACATACCTTTAATTGTTTGCTTTATAAAACCCTGGGGCTGCGAGAGGTTGCGGAATGAGACAGTAAATTTAAAATTATTATAACTATATTATCGAGGCCTATAAAACTAATAATACCTTTTGCGACTGGGTCTTGCAGCGATTTAATGATTTACTAGGCTGAACATCTGCGATTAGTACAGCCTAGTAAAAATCGCGTTTTAAACCCGCCCCCTCCAAACAGCGCCAAAATCGCGGACATGGCTGAGGGCAGATTCCCAATGACGATTCAGGTAGGTTTTGTACCATACCTAAGTCAAGGGCCAACTCGGCAGAGGTCGTGAATTAGGTCTTGAAAGTGGGACAGGCCCTGAACCAATTACTCTCCCCTCTTTCCCCCTTCACCCCCCCCCCCTTCCCTGTGCCCCGTCTATAAGCGCACCCATTTCTCCCACTATCTCATCTCCCTTTATCCTTCCCTCTCACTTCATATTTCACGCTTCTTCTCTGCTTATCTCACAGCCTTTGGTCTTTGTTTCATTGCTGACCTTTATCCACCCATCTATCAATTGAATCCATCTATCACTTCCATGACTATATCCTGCCCCCAACCGTCTTCTAGCTTTAGAATTAGTCCAGCATTTGTGTTGTTTTTCATCTACGAATCCTTTAGTCCTCGGAAGCAGTCAGAGAAGTGAAGGCACTTGCACGCACTGCAGGCTTCTACAAGTGCAGGTATTTACCAACTGCATTCAATTCCTTACATGTGTTTTCCTGCCAACCTCCTCTCAGGAGTGTGTAGGATGGAACTGCCGTTGCTGGTTTGCACCGAAGATAGACGTAAAACACTGGAGTAAGTCAGCGGGACAGGCAGCATCTCTGGAGAGAAGGAATAGATGACGCTTCGGGTCCAGACCCTTCTTAAGCTCCTGTTTTAGGATAAATGGCCTAGAGCTCTAGTAAGTAATACTCCTACAGTACACTTTTGCACCTCTTTCCTTCTTTTCTTCAGATGCTGGTTTACAGGTGCTGAAAGGGAAATATGAGGTGCTCATGTTTCCCCATATATTTCACTTGAGCAGCTTACAACCCAGCGGTATGAACGTTGATTTCTCTAATTTCAAGTAACTCCTGCATTCCCTACCCCTCTCCACCCCCCCCCCCCCCCCCCCCCCCCCCCCCCCCCACCCCTTTAAATATCCTACCTGGTCACTGGTCGCATCCTTGTATCTTTTTTGTTATGACACCCAGCCAACAATGGACCATTGTGAGCTCCCCCCTTCCTGAGATCATCTGTTGCCGGCCCAGATTTGCTCTGGCTTTTTCGCGCCTCCAGTCTATTCCCCCCCCCCCCCTCCCCCACTTCTACTTTTGGTCTGGAGAAAGGTCTCTACCTGAAACATCACCTACTCATATTCTCCAGAGATGCTGCCTGACCCGCTGAGTTCCTCCAGCACTTCTGTGTCTATCTCCTGTCAGGAGTGCCTGGCTGCAGCTTTAATGGGTCGCCATCACTTCCTTACACAAAGTCAATTCTGAATTTGAGTCGAAGTTTAGATTATTGTCAGGTGTACCGAGGTACAATGAAAAGCCTTTTGTTGCGTGCTAACCAGTCAGCGGAAAGACAATGCATGATTACAATCGAGCTGTCCACAGTGTACAGATACTTTTTAAAGGGAATAACGAGAATGATGAGCTCTGAACAATACAGTGTATTATTGCTATTGCACTTTATCTGTTTGATTGTTGTGTATATATGGTCTATGGTCTATAGACACACTGAACTATCTCCCGTTCTGTATTATATTTACATACTCTGTTGAGCTGCAGCAAGTAAGAATTTCATTGTCCTATCTGGGCCACATGACAATAAAACTCTCTTGACTCTTGACGTTTAGTGCAAGATAAAGTCCAATCACAGATAGTCCGAGGGTCTCCAATGACTGCTCTCGAGTCATTCAGGACTGCTCTCGAGTTGTTGGTAGGACGGTTCAGTTGCCTGGGAAGAAACTGTCCCTGAATCTGTACTTTCTGTTGGCATTATTCTTCAACTGATAATTGAGATCCCGCTAACCCTTGAGGGTAGTCTTCGACACCATTCCTTTCCATCGTTGCAACATCCCTTCATTCAATGCAACTGGAAGAGTTTTGCTTGTGTTGGCCTATTTAAGTGTTGGCTGCATAGATCCCACCAGGCATGCTAAACGCTGAGCACAGTGAGAACTTGCAAAACAACGACAGGAAATGGACCATTCTGCTGCTTTACATTTGTCGCTGTATTGATTGCTGTGTCTGTCATTACCATGTACACTGTTTATTCCTTGAGCTTCCTGCGAATAAGGAATTTCATTGCACCCTGGTGTATATGACAGTGTTAGTGTTTCATTGTTCTATCTGGGACATATGATAATAAAACACTCTTGACTCCTGACAATAAAGTAATCTAATCTAACTGCAACAGCCAACGCAAGATACACAGGGAAGTCTGACAACAGCGTTCTGAAAACCTCCCAAATTAAGTATTTTCTCTTTAAACAAATTTCAAAAGCAGGGCTAAGATAACATGCAACGTCATTTTAATTTCGTTTAGTTTGGAGATACAGCGTGGAAACAGGCCCTTCGGACTGACCAGCATTCCCTGTACACTAACACTACCCTACACACGCCAGGGACAATTTACAATTGTACCAAGCCAATTAACCTACAAAGCCGTACGTCTTTGGAGTGTGGGAGGCAACTGCAGCTCCTGGAGAAACCCCACAGGAGAACGCACAGATTCCATACAGACAGGACCCATAGTCAGGATCGAACCCGGGTCTCTGGCACTGTGAGGCAGCAACTCTACCGCTGCGCCACTGTGTGTTTTACTTCTAATGTTAGGGAACAATTTCTCAACATATACATCTTTATAGTGTCATAGGGTCATACGGTATGGAAACAGGCCCTTTGGCTCAACTGATCCATGCAGAACAAGGTGTTCCATCCAAGCTAGTCCCATTTGATGGTGTTTGGTCAATATCCATCCAATCCTTTCCTCCAATAATCAACTCCAAGAAACAGAGGACAACATCATGATTTCCGACAGCTCCTAATGAGAACCTTGGAGCAAAGGCGGATTTGATGGAGGCATTCAAAAAACCATTCGTGGTTTTCTTAGAGGAAAGAAGACACTTCTGTTGGCAAAGATAGACACAAAATGCTGGAGTAACTCAGCGGGACAGGCAGCGTCTCTGGAGAGAAGGAATGGGTGACGTTTCAGGTCGAGACACGAAACTGCACCCATTCCTTCCCTCCAGAGATGCTGCCCAAAGATCTTATAGCGGATCGCTATAAGATCTTTGATGCTGCCTGCTCCGCTGAGTTACGCCAGCATTTTGTGTCTATCTTCGGTGCACTTAAACCAGCATCTGCAGTTCCTTCCTACACACTTCTATTGGCAAGGTGGGTTACTAATAGCAGGACATGGACTTAATGTTGTTGACATTAGTGAGCTGTTGATGAGCTGCGAAGATTTGCTGGCATGAATAATGAAATAAGATTCAACGGTAACTATTTAGACAGCTATTTCAATCAGTGATGGATCTGTTCATTTGTTTTATGTCACTTCCTGATATATATATATACACAACAAATTATTTATTTCTCTACTGAAAGACATAAATCTGATTTTTGTTTAGAGGGTAAACTGGCATAAGATTCTTACGGTAGAATCTTATATTCAGCATTGTTGCCAATAATGTGTCCTCCTGACCTATTCGACACTTAAAGCAGAGTTTTCAGTAAATTCACTTTGTCTCGACCCAAAACGTCACATATTCCTTTTCTCCAGAGATGCTGCCTGACCCTTTGAGTTACTCCAGCTTTTTGTGTCCATTGAAAGTATTTTGAGAAAATAGTTACAAATTTGGAGCCAATCTCTCAAAATTTGGCAAAACCTGTTTATAATTATGGTGTGGAGGAAGGAACTGCAGATGCTGGTTGACACCAAAGATAGACACAAAATGCTAGAGTGACACAGCGGGTCAGACAGCATCTGTGGAGAAAAGGAATGGGTGACGTTTCGGGTCAAGACCCTTCTTCAGACTTAAAATATATTTCAGGCTGATATAATCTCTTTGTCCTGAATATCCTCTTTCAATGCAACATTAATGTTATACTTCTGTGAGATTATCGATTTTATCAATGCAATTTAATCTGATGGGCATTTCTAATCATTATATATATTCTCAAATAATAAGACCTGTTTTTATTGATTTAAAATGATTTTATCTTCCTGCTTTCTGGGTGTTTAACTCAGCTATACCGTTTTATTCATTCACAAAATGTATCTATCAATGTCAAGGCCCACATTTCAAACCAATTCTACATTGCCCTTGTATGGCTTGCTAAGTCATTTTGTAAGTCTGTTCGGAGTCAACCTGCATGAGCTGATTTTGGAGTCACTAAGAGAGCAGACCACATAAGAGCAGACTACTTCTCTGAAGAATTTACCTGCAGATTCAGGAACAGTTTCTTCCCAGCTGTTAGGCAACTGAACGGTCCTCTCATCAGCTAGCGTGCGGTGAGTCTTGACCACTCACTTGCCTTGTTGGAGACCATTGAACTATCTTTGATCGGACTTTACGGCACTTTATATTGCACCATTATGTGCAGGAAGGAACTGCAGATAGACGCAAAAAAGCTGGAGTAACTCAGCGGGACAGGTAGCATCTCTGGAGCGAAGGAATGGGTGACGTTTCGGGTCGAGACCCTTCTTCAGACTGCTTAGGGATAAGGGAAACGAGAAACATAGACGGTGATGTGGAGAGATAAAGAACAATGAATGAAAGAGATGCAAACAAGCAAAGATGATAAAGGAAACTGGCCATTGCAAGCTGTTTGTTGGGTGGAAATGAGAAACTGGTGCAACTTGGGTGGAGGAGGGATAGAGAGAGAGAGGGAATGCCGGGTCTACCTGAAGTGAGAGAAATCAATATACATACCACTGGGCTGCAAGCTGCCCAAGCAAATTATGAGATGCTGTTCCTCCAATTTGCTTTTAGCCTCACTCTGACAATGGAGGAGACTGAGGACAGAAAGGTCTGTGTAGGAATGGGAAGGAGAATTAAAGTGTATCTATCAAGGTCTGAAGAAGGGTCTCGACCCAAAACATCACCCATTCCTTCTCTCCAGAGATGCTGCCTGTCCTGCTGAGTTAGTCCAGCATTTTGTGTCTATCTTAGTTTTCCACTGTACCTTGGTGCATGTGACAATAATAATCTAATTGTAATTGACTGTCTTGGAAAATGGCCAATTTAAAAAATAATAGCTGAGAAACACAATCGCTGTACACATGTCTTTACAAAGTGTCAATTCTGTTATCAACTTCATAATATACTCCATCAGAATGCAATTTCACATTAGTGTGAATGCCAGGCTCCTTTCTCAAATATCCGACAGACTCAATATGTACCGTACATTAAAGTTACCACTTTGCACGTAGCAAGGTCATGCAAAGTGGGTTTTTGCATGCCCAGATCACTAAACAATATGCTCATTACACTGGGCTATGTTTTATTCCTTTGGGATACATACTCATTATTAAGATGTCCTTGCAAGGCAAGCTATGCGACCGGCCCTCTGGGTCTGGGGGTTTAAGTTTGAAGGAAAGACTGGAAAGGCTGGGATCTTTTTTCCCTGGAGTGTAGGAGGCTGAGGAGCAACCTCATAGAGGCGAACAAAATCATGAAGGGCAAAGATGAAGTGAATAGTCAGTTCTTTCCCCAGCGTAGAGGAGGAAACGAAAGCAAGAGGATGTAGGTTTAAAAGCTCCTGAGGGGCAACTTTATCCACACAGGGGGGCGTGTGTGTATGGAATGAACTGCCAGAGGAAGTGGCAGAGGAGGGTGCAATGACAACATTTAAAAGATACCTGGACAGGTACATGGATAAGAGAGGTTTAGAGGGATATGGCTCAAGCACAAGCAAGTGGAAACAAGGAACTGCAGGTTCCTTGCAGATGCTGGTTACAAACAAAAAGCACCAAGTGCTGGAGTAACTTCAGGCAGGCAGTTCTCAGGCAGTTCTCTGGAGAACATAGATAGGTGACGTTTCGCCTTGGGACCCTTTTTCAGACCACCTGCCTTTCAGATTCTCCCTCACCTGTATCCATCTTTTACCTGCCAGGTTTTGTCCTGCCCCTCCTCTCTTCCTGCTATCTTCTCCCCCACCCCCCACAACAATCAGTTTGAAGAAGGATACCAACCCATAACGTCACATATCCATGTTCTACAAAGATGCTGCCTGGCCTGCTGAGTTACTCCCAGCACTCCGTGTGGGGGGGTTTTTTTCACGAGCAAGTGGGACTAGCTTTGTTAGGCCATGTGGTCAGCATAGATAAATTGGGCCAAATGGCCTGATTATGTGCTGTCTAGCTTTGTGACTCTAGAGGCAACCATGTCCTTCTCATGTATATAGTGTTGCAGCTTCAATTGTACTCTTGTGGCAGGAGCGGATGATTTCAAAATACTATTAATTGAGATGTTAAGATATGCAGAGACATAAACACACTGCTCTCCACTTCTTTGCTTTTCTATCTCCTTCCCTTATTAATTCGTTTTTATATTTTGACATTATAAAATTTTACAAATTGTTGAAGTACAACTCAATATCAGAAGAAGCTATCATCTCAATAACTAAATTTGAAAACTGATGTTCTTATTTACGAATAATTATTTTTTTCCCATAGATTAACAACATCTGTTATTTTTTAAAAAAGTGTTGCTTATCCATAATGCTATTCCACCATGAAATATTAAACTAGAACTAACTGGGTGTTGCAGTTTACGCATCACCTGAGTCCCCGTATCACAGACACTTGAATTAAACTCGGGTTTTAGTTTAGTGATTCAGCGAGGAATCTGGCCCTTTGGCCCACTAGATCTGTGCTAACCAGCTAGCTATCCCTGCACACTAACACTATCCTACACACACACCAGGGACAATTCACAATTTTATTAAGCCAATTAACCTATAATGGTGGCACAGCGGTAGAGTTGCTGCCTTACAGCAAAATGCAGCGCCAGAGACCCGGGTTCGATCCCGACTACGGGTGCTGTCTGTATGGAGTTTGTACGTTCTCCCCTATGACCTGCGTGGGTTTTCTCCGAGATATTCGGTTTCCTCCCACACTCCAAAGACGTACAGGTTTGTAGGTTAATTGGCTTGTTTAATTGGCGTGATTAAAAAAAAAAAGTTAAATTGTCCAAGTTGGCGATATGCAGAGTACTGCCCTGCTGACTACAACATTCAGAAGGTTCAGAAGGTTATAAACCTGTGGGTAGACAAAAATGCTGGAGAAACTCAGCTGGTGAGGTAGCATCTATGGAGCGAAGGAAATAGGCAACATTTCGGGCCAAAACCCTTGGGTACAATCTATGGAGAGAAGGAAATAGGCAAAGTTTCGGGCCGAAACCCTTGGGTTTCAGCCCGAAACGTTGCCTATTTCCTTCGCTCCATAGATGCTGCCTCACCCGCTGAGTTTCTCCAGCATTTTTATCTACCTTCGATTTACCGGCATCTGCAGTTCCTTCTTAAACATAACCTGTAAACCTGTATATCTTTTTGTAGTGTTTTTGTTTGGAGGATTATATTAACTTGAAACCTTGGTGCCGGTCTGATTGCAATGTTGCATCTCCGGTAAAATTCTTTCATTAAGCTGGTAATGTTTTTTTAAAATTTAAACCTAGCACTGCTGTGAGGCTCCCAGTTCAAAGGTTCATGGCTTACGGTGTTTAAAGTGCTGTACATACAAATGACTGAACGGGAGTCTGACATTTTGCCTTTCAAGCCTTTTTACTGGAGAAGTATAAAAGAAAGATACTTCGAGCCAAAAGAAAGTGAGAGGAAGAGACAAAGGGAGAAATATATATGAATCTCGAGGGAGAGGCACATAGAGAGATTCAGAGACAGAGGGGAGAAAGAGGGGGCAATTAAAGACAAAGATGGAGAATAATAGGAGAAGATACCAATTTAAATAAAGACCAAAATGTTTTTTTTAATTATGGGTTAATAATTGGAAAGAAATTGATACTTAAATTTTGGAAAAATACAACCATACCAACCGTTAAAATGTGGATTAGGAATATGATGGAGAAATGAGACTCGGACTAATAGATAAATATAACCAATTCTTAAGGAGTTGGTCTCCTTTCATCGACTTTTGGAGATAAAGACAAACATAGAAAGTGAGACAAAAAGATATAAAGAGAAGAAAAAGATATAGACAAAAAGAACCAAACTGCCAGTATCTTAATATTTTTTTTAATTTTTTTTTTTTTTAATTTTATTTATTTATTCCGAACAAGTAAAGACATTAAAGACATTAATAGTAACAAAATCGAAATTATCAAACAATTGGACATTACAATCAATATTTACAAGCAATGAAAAGAACAAAAAGCAAATTTCCAATGTCCAACTCTATGTCTGTACAAGCTCAAAAAGGAGTGAGAAGAAGAATAACTTATTAAATCTCACCCCTTTTCCCCTTTGGTTCATGAAAATAAAGTATTTTTTGTTTTTTTTTAATTATTTTTATTAGAAGCAATTGTACAAAGATAAAACTTTTGGCATCTAAAATTATACAATTATTGTACAGCTTCATTTTTAACCTTATAAGCTAAAAATGAAAGAAGAGAACAAGAGAGGGGAAAAAGTGAGGTGAAAAGATAGCTCGAAAAAGCAGAAAGACAAGACCCCTAAACTACCAAAGTAGTGTGGTCGAGGAAAATAAAGAAAAAAGAAAAAGAAAGGTGGAGATATACCTGCCCCTCATCTCCCCCCACCCGCCTACAGCCTACAAATCTGTACGTCTTTGCAGGTCTCGAAATTAACCTAAACTGTCATTTGGCAACCTAAAAAGCTGCCGAGGTTGCCCGGCTGGCAACAGGGAAAAAAAGTTAAGCGACAGCCCTGCTTTGGTGTGTGGAAGGAAACCGGAGCACCCGGAGAAACCCCACGCAGGTCACGGGGAGAACGTACAAACAGACAAGCACCTACAGTTAGGATCGAACCCAGGTCTCTGGCGCTGAAAGGCAGCAACTATACCACATCTGTGTCTCTCTTCATGAACTATTTATTCCAATTAAATAACGGAACTTTATTGCCCCTCCATTGAAAACTCCCACGACAGGCCAACCTTTACATATCATCAGACCACAAATACTCTGCCTAATGCTCCATCATATGCTGGGGATAAACCCTGCTGCTAATTTTGTGTCTATTATAAAATAATAATATCTACTTTTAGTGTAGGAAGGAAATGTAGATGCTGGTTAAAACAAAGATAGTGATTGGTTTGCTTGTATTTTTAGATCCATTTATTCCTCTGCTCCACCTGCAGGCGAATGCTTTCAAAATATTGTGCCAGAGCCCAGATATTGTAAATTGAGCAGAAGTGGAACAGCTGACTTAAATAGGTCCATTGCATTTCTGCATCAGTATCGCGGTAAAATATATTCTGAAACGCGTTACCCATCAGAATGAATGTACTGATAAATTGTGCAAGTCTAAGAAATGGCTTGGGTACACTCATTCCTATCAAATGCACATTCCAAGCAAGTGACGGAACCACGCATAACCTTGGTACAATTTAAAAATAAAATCGTATTGGTTTGAAGAGCCATTAGTACAATGAGAAAGATTAGCATGTAAAGATAGATTTGTGTTTAAGAAGGAACTGCAGATGCTGGAAAATCGAAGGTAGACAAAAGTGCTGGAGAAACTCAGCGGGTGCAGCCCTTCGGGCCGAAACCCAAGGGTTTCGGCCCGAAACGTTGCTTATTTCCTTCGCTCCATAGATGCTGCTGCACCCGCTGTGTTTCTCCAGCACTTTTGTCTACCAAAGATAGATTTGTGTCGGCTGCATGACTCAACCATCCTACCAACAACTGGAGAGCAGTCCTGAGCTAGTATCTACCTGGGACTATCTTTAATTGGACTTTATTGCACTTTATCTTGCACTAAACGTTATTCCCTTTATCGTGGATCTGTACACTGTGGATGGCTCAATTGTAATCATATATAGTCTTTCCGCTGACTGGTCAGCATGTCACAAAAATCTTTTCCGTGTATCTCGGTACACGTGACAAATTAAACAAAACTAAACTGTCCGAAGAAGGGTTTCGGCCCAAAACGTTGCCTATTTCCTTCGCTCCATAGATGCTGCCTCACCCGCTGAGTTTCTCCAGCATTTTTGCAAACTAAACTGACATTGGGTATTTGCCTGTACGGAGTTTGTACGTTCTCCCCATGACTTGCATTGGTTTTCTCTGAGATCTTCGGTTTCCTCCCACACTCCAAAGACGTACAGGTTTGTTGTAGGTTAAGTGTTTAAGAAGGAACTGCAGATGCTGGAAAATCGAAGGTACACAAAAATGCTGGAGTAACTCAGCGGGTGCAGCAGCGAAGGAGTGGAGCGAAGGAGATAGGCAACGTTTCGGGCCAAAAAACCCTTCTTCAGACCAAGGTTAATTGGCTTGGTATAAGTGTAAATTGTCCCTAATGTGTGTAAGAAAGCGTTAGTGTGCGGGGATCGCTGGACAGCGCGGACTCGGTGGGCCGAAGGTCCTGTCTCCTCTCCGTATCTCTAAACTAAACTAAAGGAACAGCCTTCCCCCTACTTTCAGTCGGAAGAAGAGTCCCGACCCAAAAGGTCACCCATCCTTTTTCTCCAGAGATGCTGCCTGAACCGCTGAGTTACTCCAGCATTTTGTGTCTATCTGAAGGAAAAGACTGGTGCATATTAAAACTAAACCCTGTTTCTCTTGTTTTCCATTCAACATATTGGTATGAAGTGGGAAAACTGCTATGGAGGCAAACAGGGAAGATACACACTATTCCTGCCAGAAACAATGAAATCATCATCCAGATAATCTCTTCCTGGTTTTGTGAATGAATAATGCAAAGATCGAAAATCACCTGAATGGGTGAATTTTCAACCTCTTAACAGCCCATTTTATCCTCAAAGAGCTCATCTGCCCACATAGCACTCCCTCTCTATGCACACTGGAGTATTGGTCCATCTACTGTGCTCTGCGGGGCTACTTATATCTACAGGCATTCCTTCCTTGTATTTCTTGACATAACTAAGTGAATTCTTGCAGCAAAGGGCATTAAGATCAATTGTTTGCTGAGAGACTAGAGAAACATCAGGGTCAATAGGGGGGATGAGAGGCTCTTTTCCTGTAGGGACTTGAGTTAATCTGTTTAAGAAGGAACTGTAGATGCTGGAAAATCAAAGGTAGACAAAAATGCTGGAGAAACTCAGCTGGTGCAGCAGCATCTATGGAGTGAAGGAAATAGGCAACGTTTTGGGCCAAAACCCTTCTTCAGACTGAGGCTGAAACCCTTCTTCAGTTAATCTGTGATGTTTTTCGGACAATCCAGTAAGCTTTACTCCGCCCCGCTCAAAAATGACAGGAGTTTAGTTTAGTTTGGCACAAAAAATGGGTGACGTTTCAGATCGAGACCCTTCTTCAGTCTGAAGTTACTCCCGCTTTTTGTGTCTATCTTCAGTTTAAACCAGCATCTGCCGTTCGTTCCTACACAGGAGTTTAGTTTAGTTTAGAGATAGGGCGCGGAAACAGGCCTTTCGGCCCATCAAGTCCGCGCCAACCAGCGATCCCCACACATTAACGTTATCTACACCCACGGGGGGCCAATTTACAAGTTTACCAAGACAATTAACCTACAAACCTGCGCATCCTTACCTTGGAGGACTTACACAGTTCCCGCTGCATCAAAAAATCCCAGAGTATCATAAAGGACATTTCCCACCCCGGACACTCCCTGTTTGAACTGTTGCCGTCAGGCAGACGGTACAGGTCTACAAGGACAAGGACAAACAGACTAAAAAACAGTTTTTACCCCACTGCTATAAAAGCACTAAATGTAGCCGCCAAGGAACGCAGGGGCGATACATACTAAGGGACTGTGGTACACTGTGAAATCGACAGAAGGATGGAGGGTTGGGTGTTTATGCGTGCTATTTTCGTGATATTTATTTTAGTTGTTTATCTTTTAATATTTTATCTTGTATGTATCGTTAGCTTTTAGAAATGTTTGAATGGTGCACTGACTGGCTGACATTTTAAAATTTCGTTGTACATGGTTCATGTTACAATGACAATAAAGAAACTATTCTATTCTAAAAATCATTGGTGCATGGGAGGAACCGGAGAAATCCCACGCAGGTCACAGGGAGAAGGTACAAACTCTGTACAGACAGCACCCGTAGTCTGGATCGAACCCTGGTCTCTGGCGCTGTGAGGCAGCAACTCTACCGCTGTGCCAGCATGCTGCGTCATTAAATTAAAATTCACAATTTGCTTTGCATGGATATGAACTTACAACCTTTCATTTCTTTCACCAGTACTATAACCATTATATTCTCTCACCCAATATTTCACTCCTGCCCGTTTCAGCTATGAAAGTATGATAAATTCTATCTCTGTAACTTATTGGTGTTATCAGTACAGATAGTTTATTCAGAAACAAGCATGGAAACTTTCACAGTGGCATCATTCATAGCGGTACATGTCCACTGGAGACTTTTGAGGATATAAATCAATTTTAAATTGAGGCACTGACTGTCTTATCAACTAAACTGAAGGATGTTTACTTCTCTATCACGCTGTGATTTAATCTTCAATTGCTGCTACTGTTTCAAATCAGTAAATATGATTTAATAGAGGAATGAAAGAAAGCCTCTATTTATTTAACATGATAAACCTCACCAAAAATTCCTTCTACTCTTAGAGTCTCCCTGACCAAAATACTGATCATGGTGATTTGATTAAAGGTGAACCCAGCAAATGTCCATACAAAGGGTTCTTTGAATTTGCAAGAGAGCAACGCGGAAGGTCACAGGTCACTTAAGTTTTTTTTTTAAGAGGAGGTCAATAAGAACATGAAGAATTAGTTTCAATGGTTCAATTGTTCTTTATTGTCATATATGTAGAGCACAGTGACATTATTTTTGCACAACCCACTAATGCACAGTTGCCGTGGTGGGAGATTGCAACCTTCACGTGGTCCGCCCTGCTTCAACAAATGCAATCAACCTGGTGTACACAATCAAATAGAACAACTTTGTCCCACAACTTTAGGCTGTGCACACCATACGCAAGAAGAAGATGCACAGTTGCCATATCTTGGCACCGTTTATAAAGAAAAAGCCCAGAGTAGAAGAAGATGATTGCCCCAGCCCCCCGATCCAGATAAACCCATATCTGCAGGGCACCCCGTTTATAAAGAAAAGGGTTCCCAAAAGCAGAGTAGGGTCCTGGAGGCAAAATCCCATGAGATGTTGCCCCCGACTCCAGATAAACCCAGGTAAACGCCCCCGGCTGCTGCAGCATCTCTGGAGAATGACCCGACGCCCCTTCTGCGACTCGCCTGACTGTTACTCTTTGTGACCCTTTTATGTCAGGGTTATTCAATGAAGACAAAAGTACTGGACAAACTCAGCGGGTGAGGCAGCATCTATGGAGCGAAGGAAATAGGCAACGTTTTGGGCCGAAGCCCTTCTTCAGACTGACGATAGCAGCTCAGCTTTCAGCACCATAATACTGAAGATGCTCATCCCTAAAATGCTGGAGGCAAAACCCCGATCCCTCTCCTACCGATCCACTCCTCGTGTCTATCGTCACCAGCGGCTCCCTCATCAACTCTCCGGTCTTCGGGCTTTCCCGAGCTTCCCCCTGAAGGCAGTGGCCCTCCGGGTCTTTGTACTCGATAGACACAAAAAGCTGGAGTAACTCAGCGGGACAGGCAGCATCTCTGGAGAGAGGAATGGGTGATGTTTCAGGGTCGAGACCCTTCTTCAGACAGTGAAAGAGCTGAATGGTCTATTCCCTTTCCTAAGTCTGCTGATATTTAATTTCAAATTTCACTTTTGTGAATTAAAGGAACATTGAACGGTACGCCATTAAATACCAGGTTCATATCACTTTGAGGAGGAACCTCATGCCTTGTGCAGTGATCTGCAGTTCCTTCCTACACATTTTGTCTGCTCCACTGTGAAATCTCCTCAAGGTATGACACCCATTCCTACTCTCCAGAGATGCTGCCTGTCCCGCTGAGTTACTCCAGCTTTTTGTGTCTATCTATGATATCAATAGTTACGGAATAATCAAGAGACACAGCACAGAAACAGGCCTTGACCACAAATGTCAGGGCAGTGTCTCCCATTATTGATCAGTGACATGAATATTCATCTTTCATAAGTACTTGTTCATGAGGGAGATAGACGGCATTAATGAAATGAAATTACATTTAGTGGAGGAAACATTATCCTTGCACCACATCCCGCTCTGGATCACCTTGACAATAAGGGTGTCTATGTCAAGATGTTGAAACAAGGAACTGCAGATGCTGGTTTACAAGAAAATGCAGAAAACGCTGGAGTAACTCAGCGGGTCAGGCAGCATCTCTGGAGAATGTTAACAGGTGACGTTTCGGGTCGTGCCCCTTCTGCAGACTCTGCCTGACCCGCTGAGTTACTCCGGCACTTTGTGTCCTTTTATGTCAGGATGTTATTCAATGATAGACAAAAGTACTGGAGAAACTCAGCAGGTGAGGCAGCATCTATGGAGCGAAGGAAATAGGCAACGTTTCGGGCCGAAGCCCTTCTTCAGACTGATGATAGCAGCTCAGCTTTCAGCACCATAATACTGAAGATGCTCATCCCTAAAATTCTAAACCTTGGTCTTGGGGCCTCCATCTGCAACTGGTTTCTGGATTTCTTGACCAACAGAACCTAGCAGGTTATAATTGATTATAATATTTCTTCCATCCTGAACCTTCAACACTGGGTGCTCCTCAGAATTATGTGGTCACCCATGAATGTTTACATTGTGGGTACAAGCAAGAAATCGGGAACCATGTGACGTGGAGTCAAAACAACAACCTAGCAACAATCAGTAGGACAGAGAGTTGGCTGTTGACCTGAGGAGGTGAACACAACCCCATGTGCTCGGATGGACAACAGTTTCAATGTCCTTAGCATCTACACCACCAACAACCTAACATGGTCCCTTGATAGACACAAAAAGCTGGAGAAACTCACCGGGTCTGACAGCATCTCTGGAGAAAAGGAATAGGTGACGATTTGGGTCGAGACCCTTCTTCAGATACTGACGTCCCTTGACATTGATGTAATAACCAAGAACGCACACAAGCATATCTTCTCTCTCCGGCGTCTGAGGAGATTGGGCATAACCATGAGGATTCATTCCGATTTCCACAGAGGCACCATAGACAATATCTTGGTGGAATGCATCTCAGTTTGTACAGCAACTGCTCTGCTCCCAACCACCTGGAACTGCAAAGAGTGGCGCACACATCCCAATCCATCACGGGCTCAACACTCCCTTTCATTGAGTCCACCTTTACTGTGCATTGCATCAGGAAGGCTGCAGGTACCATCAAGGATGCCTGGCCACCCTGCTCATTCCCCTTTTTTCTCTTTTACCTTCCGGGAGAATATACAGTTTCGTTTAGTATGGTTATTTAGGTTAGTTTAGTTTACTGTCACGTGTACGAGGTACAGTGAAAAGCTTTTGTTGCGTGCTAACCAGTCGGCGGAAAGACAATACATGATTACAATCGAGCCGTCCACAGTGTAAAGATACATGATAACGGGAATAACGTTTAGTGCAAGATAAAGCCAGTAAAGTCCGATCAAAGATAGTCCGAGGGTCACCGATGAGGTAGGTATTAGCTTAGGATCGCTCTCTGGTTGTGGTAGGATGATTCAGTTGCCTGATAACAACTGGGAAGAAACTGTCCTTGAATCTGGAGATGTGCGTTTTCAAACCTCTGTATCTTTTGCCTGACAATCGAGGGGAGAAGAGGCAGTGGCCAGGGTACGACTTGTCCTTGCTGAGGCAGCATGAAGTATAAATGCAGTCAATGGAAGGGAGGTTGGTTTGTGTGATGGTCTGGGTTGCATCCACAAAAAACCCAGATGTCCAGACGAAAAAGTGTCCCAACCCGAAATATAACACATCCCTTTTCTCCAGAGATGCTGCCTGACCCACTGAGTTACTCCAGCATTTAAGAGGGAACTTGGAGAATCGAAGGTACACAAAAAAGCTGGAGAAACTCAGCGGGTGCAGCAGCATCTATGGAGCGAAGGAAATAGGCAACGTTTCGGGCCGAAACGTTGCCTATTTCCTTCGCTCCATAGATGCTGCTGCACCCGCTGAGTTTCTCCAGCTTTTTTGTGTAACCTTCGAGTCACTCCAGCACCTTGATTCTATACAAGAACAGCCTGTACCTCATGGCTATCAGACACCTAAACCAATCACACCTCCTTTTCGAAGGTGCTGCCACCTATACTCACTTGGTTATTCTGTTTAGTTTAGTTTAGAGATACAGCGCAGAAACAGGCCCTTCGGCCCATCGAGTCCCACCGACCAGCGATCCCCGCACACTAACACTATCCTACACATGCTTGGGACAATTTACCTATATTCCAAGCCAATTAGCCTGCAAGCCTGTACGTCTTTCGAGTGTGTGAGGAAACTGGAGTACCACAGTCACAGGGAAAAGGTACAAACTTCGTACAGACAGCACCCGTAGCCAGGATTGAACCTGGGTCTCTGGCGACGTAATGGGGCTTCTCTACTGCTGCACCACCATGCCACCCCTGTGGCGATAGGCGATGTTTTGGGTCAGGACCCTTCTTCAGACTCAGCCTATCCACGTTCTCCAGGGATGCTGTCCGCCCCGTTGTTGCTCAAGCACTTTGTGTCTTTTTATCAATAAAATTCTCACTTCAAGATAAAACAATGCAAGATCAGCAGTTAGGTGGGGAAGACTAATAACACAGTATCTGGGTTTCAATGGCAGCTCTCAAAAGGACATAGAAACATAGAAAATAGGTGCAGGAGTAGGCCGTTCGGCCCTTCGAGCCTGCACCGCCATTCAATATGATCATGGCTGATCATCCAACTCAGTATCCTGTACCTGCCTTCTCTCCATACCCCCTGATCAATTTAGCCACAAGGGCCACATCTAAATCCCTCTTAAATATAGCAAATGAACTGGCCTCAACTACCTTCTGTGGCAGAGAGTTCCAGAGATTCACACTCTCTGTGTGAAAAAAGTTTTTCTCATCTCGGTCCTAAAGGATTTCCCCTTTACCCTTAAACTGTGACCTCTTGTCCTGGACTTCCCCAACATCAGGAACAATCTTCCTGCATCTAGCCTGTCCAACCCCTTAAGAATTTTGTACGTTTCTATAAGATCCCCCCTCAATCTTCTAAAATCTAGCGAGCACAAGACGAGTCTATCCAGTCTTTCTGCATATGAAAGTCCTGACATCCCAGGAATCAGTCTGGTGAACCTTCTCTGTACTCCCTCTATGGCAAGGGAGGCTATGGCGAGGATAAATATTTGAAAAGATACACAGATAAAGTTAATGGGTGGGACTAACTAGATTGCTATATGAGAAGTTGGTACACCTTTGAGGGTTCAACTCACCTTCTGCTGTGATAGACTATTCTATGATCCTTTGTTGCGAAATGGATTTTGAATCCGTGTTAACATTCAAAGGAGAGCTCGGATTTCAGTAACGTGGGCTTTAGAGGCTCGCTGCATCCACAGGATCCTCTCACATGTCATTCAGACTTCACATCAGCTGAATACCACTGGACTACCAGGGGATTAGAAAAAATAATTTCAATATTTAATTTCTTTAGTCATCTTCACGCGGGGCTCACACTGTGCAAGTGATGAACAAAAGAACCGAGCTTTTCAGCTGTTTGTAGCTGCTTCATCTATGGATGAAATTCAACATATTTCCAATCTCTAGTAACCTTCTTGTAATATGAGGTGACATATTACCAAGTGCCTCAGTCTTTTCTTTGACTTCTTTGTCAATACAACTTTGTAAAAACCTTTGCCGTTTTCACTCATGCCAAATACTGATTTACAATGGTAGACAAAAATGCTGGAGAAACTCCGCGGGTGCAGCTGCATCTATGGAGCGAGGGAAATACGCAACGTTTCGGCCCGAAACGTTGCCTATTTCCCTCGCTCCATAGATGCTGCTGCACCCGCTGAGTTTCTCCAGCATTTTTGTCTACCTTCGATTTTCCAGCATCTGCAGTTCCTTCTTAAATACTGATTTACAATGATTTGCTTTTCCTCATCTCCCTTTTTGTTTCCCTTTTCTGCTCTCCACAAATTCCAATAATTATTTTCAGGAATGCTCCAGTAACATTTATTATCTGTGCTCTTTCTTAATTTCATTTTTTTTGCCTTGGAGCGCAGGAGGTTAAGGGCTGAGCGTATAAAGGTGTTTAAAGCCAAGAGGGAATTGATAGGGTGAATGTACCTAGAGTCTTTTACCCAGAGTAGGGGAATCAAGAACCAGAGGACACAGGTTTAAAGTGAGAGGTGAAAGATTTAATAGGAACAAAAGGGGCAACCTCTTCAATCAGAGGATGCTGGGTAGATGGAATGAGCTGCCAGAGGAGGCGGTCGAGGCAGGTTCCATCACAAAACATTTACAAAACATTTGGGCAGTACTTGGGTTGGATGGTGTGTGGGGGATACAGGGAAAATGCTGGTGAACTAGTTTAAGATGGGGCATCTTGGTGGGCATGGACTTTGGGCCGAAGGGCCTGTTTCCAAGCTGTATAACTCTATGACTATCTCTTCACTTAGCCAGATCTGTACACTCTGGAGTTTAGAAGGGTGAGAGGGGATCTTATTGAAACATATAAGATTGTTAAGGGTTTGGACATGCTGGAGGCAGGAAGCATGTTCCCGATGTTGGGGGAGTCCAGAACCAGGGGCCACAGTTTAAGAATAAGGGGTAAGCCATTTAGAACGGAGACGAGAAAACACTTTTTTCTCACAGAGAGTTGTGAGTGTGTGGAATTCTCTGCCTCAGAGGGCGGTGGAGGCAGGTTCTCTGGATGCTTTCAAGAAAGAGCTGGATAGGGCTCTTAAAGATAGCGGAGTCAGGGGATATGGGGAAAAGGCAGGAACGGGGTACTGATTGGGATGATCAGCCATGATCACATTGAATGGCGGTGCTAGCTCGAAGGGCCGAATAGCCTACTCCTGCAGCTATTGTCTATTGTCTATCATATTTAACTGTCCCTATGATGATGCACTGTTCAGTCAGGCAATTGTTTCTGTCTAATTATGTCAGTTTAGTTTCCCTCTTATCCTTGAAATAAGTGATCTTTTACTTTGGGCGCACGGTGGCGTAGTGGTAGTATTGCCACCTTACAGCGTAGACCTGGGTTCAACCCTGACCACCAAGTGCTGTCTATACAGACTTTGTACGTTCTCCCCGTGACCTGTGTGGGTTTTCGCCGAGATCTTTGGTTTCCTTTCACATTCTAAAGCCGTACAGGTTTGTGGGTTAATTGGCTTGGTATAAGTGTAAAATTGTCACTAGTGTGCGTAGGATGTGTCAAGGTGCAGGGATCGCTGGTCGGCGCAGACTCGGTGGGCCAAAGGACCTGTTTGCTCATTGTATCTCTTTTTTTTTTTAATTTAAAATATTTTTATTAGAAGCAAACATATTATGGTAAAAATAATTACATATTATAGTAAAAAGTTTTTATGTATATCAATCATACATTATTATTGCTCATTGTAGCTCTAAACTAAACTATGGCACAAGATTTTGGATACTTTGCTAGGAGTCTGGCCAGTGGATTTTGGAGGCAAATAAGGCCCCATGTCTACTGGTCATTTTCAAGTAACCTTTACAAGCATATATGTTCACAACATTCCGAGAAAAGCGACTGCTTTTGGTGATACGACAGCATTCACAGTTCCTTCTTTCTATGATAAGGTTAAGTAAGATACAGCATTCGAACAGACTGTTGTCACTGCAGTTTAGTAACTTCCTTTGTGGCCTGTGCTTACCACCCACGCAGCAGCCGCTGTGAACTGACAGACACTGACCCCGCGATGGCCTCTCACAAAGGTCTGATGCTGTTCCCTCTTAAATTACTCGCCACTTATCTCGATACGGACAGCACTGCAACCGAGGTGGTCCACACAAATGAATAGAAGGAAATCTGCCATTACCATGGGCTACAACCAGCTTCCTTCTTATCGTGGAGTGGTGGAAGGGAGGGACGGGGGAGGAGAAGTTTAAACATTTGAATATGGAGCACATTTATGTTTCATGTACCTAATTTTCAGAATCGTAACGTGAGAGGATGCATGATGTTGTAGAGTTTGTATGAGGATGTTAACCAAACAGGAAATGTCTCCACAAACTATTTGTGTAAAATGTCGCTCATATACCCCACCCTCTCAAAAAATCTAACAAAATGATGCAAAGAGATAACATGTATTTTATGTGTAGGAAGGAACTGCAAATGCTGGTTTAAACCGAAGATAGACACCAAAAGCTGGAGAAACTCAATGGGACATGCAGCATCTCTGGAGAGAAGGATAGGGTGACGTTTCGGGTCATACATGTAGTTTACTTTATCAATTTTTTTAAAAACTCGGTGAAAGGCGCTCTTTGGTCGGTCCGAACCTTGTTGACCTCCCAGCAGAGCTAGATGTCCGTCGGGGAATGGTGCCGACTGGCCCGCTGCAGACTGCAGGAGTCCCTGATGAGGGACGCACTGAAAGCTCGGTGCAGCCAACGGCAAGGCTCTGTGGGGGAGGACCACAGTCTAGGGTCCTTCCACTGTTGCACATTGGGAGGGAGGGGGTTGTGGAGACGCCCCTCAAAATGAGGGAAGGGACATCACCCCATAGGACACATGAATGGCAAGAGTGCCGGGTAGAATGCTAATTGCAAACACTACAAAATCATGAAAGGAATAGATCGGGTAGATGCACAGAGTCTCTTGCCCAGAGTAGGGGAATCGAGGACCAGAGGACATGGGCTCATGGTGAAGGGAAAAAGATTTAATAGGAAGCCGAGGGGTAACGTTTTCCAGACAGAGGGTGGTGGGTGTATGGAACAAGCTGCCAGAGGAGGCAGTTGAGGCTGGGACAGGTACCAGTTTAAGAAACCGTTAGACAGGTACATGGATAGGGCAGGTTTGGAGGGATATGTCACCTATTCCTTTTGTCCAGAAATGCCGCCCGACCCGCTGCATTAGCTTTTAATCTCTCAGCCTGATATAGCAGAATCACCCCGAATTAGCTTGACACCATTTCGGAAGACAGTTACGGAAATGGCGCTGAAGATTACCCATCCATTACTACGGCGTTTTAGCGGAGTAAACCATCTTGCTCTGCTCTATGATTTTTGGTCTTCACTGCTTGCTTTACCTGCAAGCTTACTTTCAGTGACTGATGTACAAGCATATCGAGGTCTTGTTGCACCTCTCCTTCTCCTAATCTGACACCATTCAGATAATAATCTGCCTTCCTATTCTTGCCACCAAAGTGGATAACCTCACATTTATCCCCATTATACTGTATCTGCCATGTTTCTGCCCACTCACCCAAACTATCCAAGTCACCTCATAGCATCCTCCTCACAGCTCACACTGCCACCTAGCTTTGTGTCATCCACAAATTTAGAGATGTTACATTTAAATCCCTCGTCTAAATCGTTTATATTGTAAACAACTGGGGTCCCAGCATCGAGCCTTGCGGCACCCCACTAGTTACTGTCTGCCATTCTGAAAAGGACCCGTTAATTCCTACTCTTTGCTTCCTGTCTGCCAACCAGTTCTCTATCCATGTCAATACCCTACTCCCAATACCATGTGCTCTAATTTTGCACACTAATCTTGTGTGGGACCTTGTCAAAGGCTTTTTGAAAGTCCAGATACACCACATCCACTGGCTCTCCCTTATCCATTCTACTTGTTACATCCTCAAACAATTCTAAAACATTAGTCCAGCATGATTTCCCCTTCATAAATCCATGCTGACTTTGACCAATCCTGTCACTGCTTTCCAAATAACATTTTTAATAATCGACTCCAGCATCTTCCCCACTACCGATGGAAGGCTAACTGGTCTATAATTCCCTGTTTTTTCTCTCCCTCCTTTCTTAAAAAGTGGAGCGATATTGGCTACCCTCCAGTCCACAGGAACTGATCGAAAGAACATTGAAAAATGATCACCAAAGCATCCACAATTTCAAGGGCCACCTCCTTGAGTACTCTGGGATGCAGACCATCAGGACCTGGAGATTTATCTGCCTTCAGTCCCAACAGTTTACCTAACACCATTTTCTGACTAATGTGGATTCCCTTCAGTTCCTCCCTCCCACTGGATCCTCGGTCCCCTAGTATTTCTGTGTAGGAAATGCTGGTTTAAACCAAAGATAGGCACAAAAAGCGAGATTAATTTCAGACTGAAGAACGGTCTCCATCTGAAACGTCACCCATTTTTTTGTGCCTATAATAATAATAATAATAATAAATTTTATTTATGGGCGCCTTTCAAAAGTCTCAAGGACACCTTACAGAATTTAACAAGAGTAAAAAACATATAATCGGAGTAAAATAAATAATAAAGACATCACAAATTAAAGACAGAATTCGATCCAAAGACAAAAAAATCAAAAACAGAATGTGAAGAGAGAGCAGCGGCAGCTAAACCGCGCCAGCGTACACTCTCCCTTCCTAAACTCCAGTCATTTTTAAGCGGGAGGCAGGAAAGCTACTGGATTGTCCCAAAAACATCACAGATTAACTCGAGCCTACAGGAATAGAGCCTCTCATGTCCACATTGACCCTGATGTTTCTCCAATCTCTCAGCAAACAATTGATCTTAATGCGCTTGGTGCAAGAATTCACTTAGTTATGTCAAGAAATACACCCCAGTGGGTGTGGGATGGTGTTAACGTGCGGGGATCGCTGGTCGGCGCTGACCAGGTGGGCCGAAGGGCCTGTTTCCGCGTTGTATCTCTAAACTAAACATATCTAAAGAAACTTTTACAGTCAGAGCCTCCGAGAATGCCGGTGGTGCAGCGGTAGATTGCTGCCTTACAGCGCCAGAGACCCAGGTTCAATCCTGATTACGGGTGCTGTCTGTACAGAGTTTGTACGTTCTCCCCATGACCTCATGGGCTTTTTCCGGGTGCTCCGGTTTCCTCCTACACTCCAAGGACGTACAGCTTTGGCTTGGTGAAATTGTAAATTGTCCCTAGTTTGTGCAGGGTAGTGATAGAGTGCGGGGATCAGTGCCCAGTGTGGACTCAGTGGGCCACAGGGCCTGTTTCTGCACTGTATCTCTAAAATAAACTGATTTTTGTGCAGTTTTAACCGTTTTAAAATATTTTTTATTTTGAATAAAGTTTATTTACTTATTTTTTTCATTTAAACTTCATTGCCAAGTATCTAATAGTGTTAGTTTCTGTGAACAAATTTAAAATCACATGTTAAAGCTTTTGTTGTCATCAGTACTTTGCATTCTCAAGTATTGTTACATGAATCTGAGGCAGAGGGAAAAAGAACAAAGACTGGTCAAGATCAAGGAGAAGTACAAGAACATCAATGAGAGGCTGGTAGTCGCAATGGAGAACACCTTGGTTGCCGCTATACTGTCATTTTTGCCTTAATGAGAAGTGGGTTTCGAGCCCTGACCAGCAAAAACAAAAGAACTCAGATTTCAAGTCAGATGTGTTTTGAAGCCTAACCCCTTTCAAGAGAGAATCAAGAGTCAAGAGCGTTTCATTGTCATATGTCCCAGATAGAACAATTACATTCTTACTTGTAGCAGTGTAACAGAATATGTAAGCATAGCAGACACAAAATGCTGGAGTAACTCAGCGGGACAGGCAGCATCCCTGGAGAGAAGGAATGGGTGACTGTCCCGCTGAGTTACTCCAGCATTTTGTGTCTATCTTCGGTTTAAACCAGCATCTGTGGTTCCTTCCCTCACATGTAAACGTAGTGCACTGTAAACAATATAATAAACGAGAGAGAAAAAAAGTTCAGTGTGTGTATCAATACACATCCTATTCGGGTTGTTTACCTTGTCGTGGTGAAGAGGCTTGCGTGACCCCATGATTCCGAGTGATGCCGTCGGAAGCAAAAGTTTCTGGTACAGCCACCCATGGCGGTAAGGTCGAGGATGAGGAGTCCAGACTAAGAACGATCCAACCTACAAGACCTCAACGGCGGACCAGGCGGACAAAGTTATCTTGAACTCAATGGCTGTGAAGGTGGATGAAGGCTGCAACAGATCTATCAGCTCCAATCGTCTTGGTTCCCTTGCCATTGGAATTAGTTGATTGACCGTGTGCTCCTTGGAGCGCAAACTCAAGTACACGTTAAACAAACGCATGCACAGGCGTCTTCGTTGTGTGAGCTGCAAAGCAAGGATTGGACTCATAAGCCACACGAGAGTCCATTAAAAAAACTTCATCTTTGACCTCAAGGGATAGCCACAAGAATATACACATCCTCACAAATGCACAGATATATTGATAATATATATATATATATTATATATATACACACGCACACATGTGTACACATAAAATAAAACAGACAATAATAGTGCAATAATAACAATAATAGAATATGTAGTTCAGAGCTAATTTGAGGTTGTAGTGTTTAATAGCCGAACGATTGTAGGGAAGAATTGCCTGTCGGGTTGTAGAGAGGATTCACACGATCCTCTCAGTATCAAGAATTCACAAAATGTCTTAGTTTAGTTTAGAGAAACAGCACGGAAACAGGCCCTTCGGCCCATCGACCAGCGCTCCCGGCGCATTAACACTACCCTACACACACTAGGGACAATTTTGCATTCAGACCAAGCCAATTACCTTACAGACCTGTATGTCTTTGAAGTGCGGGAGGAAACCGAAGATCTCAGAGAAAACCTACGCGATCACGGGGAGAACGTACAAACTCCCTACAGACAGCACCTGTAGTCAGGATTGAACCTGGGTCTCTGGCGTTGCAAGGCAGCAACTCTACCGTTGCGCCACCGTGCTGCCCGTGTGTCGGAAGGAACTGCGGGTGCTGGTTTATATCAAAGCCAGACACAAAATGCTGGAGTAACTTCTTCTTGCATATGGCGTGCACAGCCTAAAGTTGTAAGGCAACTTGTTCTGTTTGATCTTCTGTTTGTGCACGCCAGGTTGATTGCATTCGTCCAGTTTCTCCAGCATTTTTGTCTACCTTGTTTCCTTTATCATTGTTTCTTTTTAGCATATCTTTCATTCTTTTTTCTTTATCTCTCCACATCATTGTCTATATCGCTGTGCTTCCCTAATACTAAAAGTGATGTTGTTGAGTTCAGTTTCGAGATGCAGCAGAGAAAAAAGCTCTTCAGCCCACCGAGTCCATACCGACCATTCAATCACTGACCACTGACCTTTCTGTCCTAGGCCTCCTCCATTGTCAGAGTGAGGCTAAATGCAAATTGGAGGAACAGCATCTCATATTTCACTTGGGCAGCTTGCAGCCCAGCGGTGAATACTCTCGTGCATTCCGAACTCAGGAAGCTGCGAATTTGAGCTCCATGCCATGCATAATTTAACTCGATAAATCAGTCAAGTGCTGCATTTCCTTTGATGTGAGTTATTTAAGGAGGAGGCCACATCCACACTGGATCAGGTGTTGCTGCATTCGAGGAAACTCTTTGGAAGAGAGGAGAGGATTTATTCCTGAGTCCCATTTAACAACAAAGACCAGATCAATTAGGTCAGTGTACAGCGCTGTGCTGATTGCAAGCTGATTGCTAACTGACTACTTTCAGTGTTGAAGCATCAAGGATAATATTTTTTGGGATGTGGAGCAATTGTTATGGTTCAGAGCTGCATTTGTTAATAAATGCTGATTATTCAGTATCCTGAGAGGGAAATACAGATTAACATTTTAAGTTTAGCACATTCGTCAGACCTTGAGAGGGCACCATGATATTTCTCAGTGTTGCAATATGTATGGCACAGTAAGCTGCGAATTTGAGCAACACAGTGCCACAATTTAAATCGCTAAATCAGTCATGCTGTCCTGAAATGAGTTCGGCAAAATAAATGCCAGTCCACACTGGATCATTTGTTGCTTCATTAGAAACTCTTTGGAATTTGACTCCCAATTTTAACAAAGATTTAACAGTGGGAACAGATCAACAGGCATCATGCCCAGCGTTTTGATTGTACGTGACGACAAAAGACAGTATCAGTGTTGAAGAACTGCAGATAATGGTTTAAATCGAAAGGGCCAATTGTTATATTTCGAGCTGCATTTTTTACCCCAGCTGATTATGAACATTGTATTCTCTAAGGGAGATAGCCCTTGCATTTTCTCTAGCACATTCCCTCCCCTTCCCAGTTCTCCCCTAGATATTTACTTGTCTGCCATATGTATTCTATCTCTGTCAATGAGCCCACCCTGCCTGATCATCATTGTCTGAAGAAGGGTCTCGACTTTAGGAGATTGAGAGGGGATCTTATAGAAACTTACAAAATTCTTAAGGGGTTGGACAGGCTAGATGCAGGAAGATTGTTCCCGATGTTGGGGAAGTCCAGGACAAGGGGTCACAGCTTAAGGATAAGGGGGAAATCCTTTAAAACCGAGATGAGGAGAACTTTTTCCACACAGAGAGTGGGGAATCTCTGGAACTCTCTGCCACAGAGGGTATTTGAGGCCACAGTTCATTGGCTATATTTAAGAGGGAGTTACATGTGGCCCTTGTGGCTAGAGGGATCAGGGGGTATGGAGAGAAGGCAGATACGGGATACTGAGTTGGATGATAAGCCATGATCATATTGAATGAATGGCGGTGCAGGCTCGAAGGGCCGAATGGCCTACTCCTGCACCTAATTTCTCGACTTTCTATGACACGAAACGTCGCCCATTCCTTCTCTCCAGAGATGCTGCCTCACCCGCTGAGTTACTCCAGCATTTTGTGTCTACTGTCAAAAGTCAGTAATTTTTCTGTTTGAGACCAATGCCGGGTGAATGGAAATTTCCCTCAACTCCTTATCAGGAAGATCAAAGCCAATGTATTCAGTCTCTGCTGCATCCTCTGTTCCAAACCCACCAACTCCTTCTTCATTCCTGGCAAACATCTGGAACTCAGCCAACGAGTTCACAACCTCTGTGCCATAATTAAAATTCTCCAGGCATCCTTTGTACTCTCTCTCTCCCTCTCGCACAGGCTATCGAGTCCTTCATGTAATGCAGTGACCAGCGGTAGACACAGCACTCTAGCTGTGGCCCAGTTAATGTTTAATGCAGTTCTTGGAGAAATGAAACAGAAAATACTGGAAATACTCAGCGTTGGTGGAGGGAAAAGGTCTCCAGCATAGAGACTGAGAAAACACAAAGGAAGATCTGTGATATGCAGGAAGGCAGGAAAGAGTGATAACAAATAAAGGTGCGTTCATAACTAAATGCATAACTCAGGGAGGTCGCAATAGGAAAACTTTTATATAAAATCTGAAATTGCCAGAATAGATAATAACACATAGAAGAAGAACCAGGGAGCTGCAGATGCTGGTCTACAAAAGACAAAACACAAAGTGTAGGATGTGTAGGAACTGCAGATGCTGGTTTAAACCGAAGATGGACACGAATAGCTGGAGTAACTCAGCGGGACATGCAGCATCTCTGGAGAGAAGAATGGGTGTGTCACACTTGCCGCGCCTCCCGACATTTGAGACTCTTTCCACACTCCTCCCCTGAGCTATTAGGAGTTACATCTGCGTTTAAACTGCTCCCCTAATCTATCACATGGTATAAATACCTGAGATCATCACCAATTGGGTGCCAACTAATCAGTTCCGCATTCTGTCGTTTCGATAGCAGTTCTGAGTTCTGTCAGTTCCAGGTCTATATCTTTCGGTTCCATTTGCGTCTGGGTTTGGGGTTTCTTCAGCACATTTCAGTGAGCCTGCATTCGGGTCCTTTCCATTTTGGGGCCTTGACAGTGTGAGGTTTTGGGCTGAGTGAAGAAGGGTCTCGACACGAAACGTCACCCAGTTGACCTTGGATAATATATGAAGATGCACCAACATTGCTCACACCAAAGACTAAATGCTGGAGTAACTCAGTTGGTCAGGCAACATCTCTGGAGAGAAGGCCCATTCCTTCTATCCAGAGATGCTGTTACTCCAACATTTTGTGTCTATTTTCGGTTTAAACCAGCATCTGCAGTGCCTTCGTACATTGCCCAAACCAACCCAATTTAAACCCAGAAATAGACACAAAGTGCTGGAGTAACTCAGCGGGTTGAGCAGCATCTATGGAGAATGTGGATAGGTGATGTTTCGGGTCGGGGCCCTTCTTCAGGCTGATTGAGGTAGGGTGAGGAGGAGGGGGTGGGTGGGGGCGTAGAAAGCTGGAAGAGGGGCAGGATAATGCATGGCAAGATATAGGTGGCCTATTTCTGCTCCTATGCCTTACGTTTGTGAAATGCTGGAGATCAAGGTTATCAAGGTGACAATTGCTTTCAGTGCCACCTGAGAAAGGGCAATGAATACTTGACCAAAAGACAATAGACAATAGACAATAGGTGCAGGAGTAGGCCATTCGGCCCTTCGAGCCAGCACCGCCATTCAATGTGATCAGGGCTGATCATCCCCAATCAGTACCCCGTTCCAAGCGACCATTTTGGTGAACACTTGGGCCCGCTCGATCTCCTGCTTGCTAACCATTTTAACTCCCCTTCCCATACTGACCTTTCTGTCGTGGGCCTGCTCCCCTGCCTGAGTTTCCCCCCCCCATCCCCCTTCCCCCCCCCCCTCTTACCCCCCCTCTTAATAGATTGGAACTTCACCTCATATTTTGCTCCCCTCCTCTTTCCCTGTGTGCCCTCTTTTTGGTGGAAAGACCCCCCTCCCCCTCTCTTCCCCCTCTCTTTCCCCCCCTCTCTACAATCCCCCCCCCTCTCTTTCCACCCCTCTCTTCCCCCCCCTCCCCCCCTCTCTCCCCCCCCTCTCCCCCCCCCCCCTCTCTTCCCCCCCCCCTCTCTCCCCCCCCCCAGGGTCCTGCAATGAGGTAGATAGTACCCCTCCCAGGATTGCTCTCAAGTTGTGGTAGGACCTTCTCCCTCTCCCTAAAAGAGCAGGTTGAAGAATGGGACACGGTGAGTGAACATAATGGCTGAAGCTAAGGCTGGTCACTGTCACAGAAAAACAGTGAATCAAGATGAATAATACTTGGAAGGTAATAAACAGGTGGAGTTCATTTATCTTTGTACCTCCGACTCAGAAGTTTTAATTTGGTTATAATTAAATTAGTCCGATTAGTAATTTTACTGCTGTAGTTGATGACTGGATGCATGTATCAAAACTCTTAAAGCTGATCATCATTCACATCAGACATCTCTTCTCCACCTTGCGTTTATCAAGAAGATAACAATTTGTCTCATCAGTCCTTCTGTCCCGCTGAGTTACTCCAGCATTTTGTGTCTACCTTTAGTGTAAACCAGCACCTGCAGTTCCTTCCTACACATCAGCTAGGGTACTAGCCAATTCACATCCACCACATTGCAGACATTCGACTTTGTCGACAGAACTGGTGCAGTACAATGCTGAGAACTATCTTCTGCCCTCTGCATCTGCTCTACCTATTGGACTTAGTTGGTTGTATCTATGTGTAGGAAGGAACTGTAGATGCTGGTTTAAACTGAATATATAAACAAAATAATGGAGTAACTCAGCGGGACAGGCAGCATCTTTGAAGAGAAGGAATGGGTGGCGTTTTGGGTCAGGATCATTCTTCAGACTGATCCGTCTGAAGAAGGGTCTCAACCCGAAATGTCGCCCATTCCTTCCCTCCAGAGATGCTGCCTGTCCCGCTGAGTTACTCCATTATTTTGTGTCGATCTTTGGTCATATCTATGTTTAATATTATCTAATTGATCAGCCAAACAAGTCTTTTCACTCTAACTTGGTACATATGAGAATAATAAACCTAAACGCTCACGATAACTATGTTAGTTGTGAAGCAAAAGTTAAATCTCGCATTTTTGTTGTTTCAAAAACAGTTACCGACTGTTATGGTGCAGCATTAGAGTTGCTGCCTTACAACGCATGGGTTCAACCCTGACTACGGTTGCCATCTGTATGGAGTTTGTATGTTCTCCCCATGACCAGCATGGGTTTTCTGAGATACTCAAATACGTACAGGTTTGTAGGTTAATTAGCTTGGTAAAATTGTAAATTGTCCCTAGTGTGTGTAGGATTGTGTTCATTAAAGGGGATCGCTGTTTGGCACGGACTCAGTGGGCCGAAGGGCCTGTTTCATGCATTGTATATCTAAACTAAACTAAATTACTGGTGTAATCTAGGGACCACAATTTCCACAAGACCCACAAACTGAAATGCAATTGCAAGCACATAATTTGATTTACACTCCGAGATAGAGATATAAACCAGGACACAACACGCGAATTCCCTTGCTCCCTTTCAACAGTACATGCTGCTAAATTGTAACGTGGGAGTGAGAGGCAACCGCTTTTCACCTGAAAAGACATTTTGCTCACTATGTTGTGGGAAACAGAGCATTTTAGTAATCGCACAAACAAATAAATTTACAAAATGATCCTTGCCCCCAATTTATCTTTTTAGATCTTCCATCGTATATCTAAATATTTCACAATATGAAGACTGAAATCACCACAATACCTTCAACTATAACACTGGAACATTTCCAAACTCATTTGATATTGGTTTCCCATTTTCTACCATGTCAGGGTCAGAGGTTATGGTGAGAAGGCAGGAGAATGGGGTTAGGAGGGAGAGATAGATCAACCATGATTGAATGGCGGAGTAGACTTGATGGGCCGAATGGCCTAATTCTGCTCCTATATCACTTATGAAAGACGAATAGAGGGCAATGATTTCAGCTCGTATCTGTAAGAAGGAACTGCAGATGCTGGTTTACATAGAAGATAGATACAAAATACTGGAGTAGCTCAGCATGTCAGGCAACATCTCTGGTGAAAAGGAATAGGTGATGTTTCGGGTCGGAACCCATCAGACCTGCTGAAGGGTCTCGACCCATAAGGTCACCTTTTCCTTTTCTCCAGAGATGTTGCCATTTCATCTCGTATATTTGTTTGGCCTTAGCAATTATTTTTTTCAATTGAACTTTGTATCTCTAAATCATGAGAACCCAAGGTAATTTAAAAAAGTAGATGAAATTGGACTTTTGGCATGGCGTTTTTATATCAGAGGCCTCCCTAAGCTGCCGATATTTAAGTGGAAGCAAAGGAAAATTGAGTTTGTTTTTGTGAGATCCTATGTGTCCCAACATGCTGCAAGTCTCAGGATTCTGATCTTTTGCTGTTAAGTTATCTTCATGTTGTTGTGTGGTCTACCCACAGTCATTTGAGTACAATTCTTTTTTTCTCTGGCTTGATCAGATAATACTGTACATAAATATAATCAAGTCATTCTCAAGTAGTATGGATGGAGCAAAGTGGAAGATACAGAGTGCAGAATATAGTTCTCAGAAATGTAGCGCACCAGCTTGAGACAAAGTCCAGTGTCCACGATAGATTGAACTGAATCAGACAGTACCCTAGTTTATGGAAGGAACATTCAGAAACCAGATCTTCTTCTTGCGATTGAGGCAGCAGAAGTCCGCAGCAGGGTGATGCCATCTGGTTGGACATCCCTAGGCGCCCGCCCTAAAAAGGGCGCATGTTCCGGGTTGGCGGCAAGCAGCGGCGCTGCTACTGCCTCTGTTTGTTGTCGTTCGCCTGACTGAGGTCAGTCGACAGGGCTCACTCGCCACGGGGAGGTCGACAACATGAGCCCCCAGAAACCAGATAACGGAGGGGATCAAGCTTATCCTAAGTCTGGTGGTGTGTACTTTCAAGTTTCTATACCTTCTCACCGGACAGGAGCGAGGAGAAGAAGTAATGAGTGGAAGAAGTCATTGATTATGTGCAGATGTTGGTTTAAACTGAAGATGGACATAAAATGTTGGAGTAACTCAGCAGCATCTCTGGAGAGAAGGAATGGGTGACATTTCGGGTCGATCTCTCTGAGTTACTCCAGCATTTTGTGTCTATCTTCTATGTAAGTCATTGATTATGTTGGCTGCTTTTCTGAGGCAATGTAAAATATAGATGGTGTCAATGGTGAGAGTCTGGTCTGTGTGATGGACTGGTCTACATCTATAACTCTGCAATCTTTTGCTGTTTTGGCCAAAATTGTTCCCAAATGCAGTTTAATTATTTCGAATACAAAAATATTACCTACCACTTTTTAAAAAAAAACCTATTAACGGCACTAAGAAAATTCAGATTGTGGTTTTTGAATTTATCATTTCTAATTGTGATTTAGCAGAGGCTACATCAACTAAACTTCATCAAAGGGTTTGAAAAATGTTATTTTTCCATGATGAATCCTCAAAGATAGGCAGCTGAAGGGCTAACAATTACCTTCAAATATTTTCATAGCATGTTTCTAATTAATGTCCACTTGAAATTATAATTCTTCGTTCCTCATAATTCAGAGGTTATCAGGAATAACAAGTTTGTTTAAAAGAGGGACTCATAGATGAAAGCAATTGAACATTACTTACAACTGCAACAGCAGCAGGAAGCGTAATAAGAGGGACACAGTGTCACAGCTGGTGGAGCTGCTGCCTCGTAGTGTCAGAGACCAGAGGGTTCAATCCTGACCTCGGGTGTTATGTGTGTGTGGAGACTGCACATTCTCCTAGTGACCACGTGGGTTTTCTCCGGGTGCTCTGGTTTCCTCCCATATTCCAAAGACGTACAGGTTTGTAGGTTAATTTTGCTTCAGTAAAATTGTCCCGAGTGTGTAAGATAGTACTAGTTAGTGTACAGCGTGATCGCTGATCGGCGCGAACCCGGTGGGCTGAATCACAATCACAATCAGTTTTATTCGTCACATTGTATATAAAGTGCAAGTGAAATGAATTTGCCAGCAGCGGTACAATTATAAAGAACACATAAATACACACTAAACATTTTTTACACAAACATCCACCACAGCATTCTTCACTGTGGTTGAAGTCACAAAAATTGGCCAGTCCTCCTTCATTTTCCCCCGTGGTCGGGACCTCCACCCTCCGCAGCCGTCGCTGCGGGCGTCCAGATGTGCAGACAAGGTAAAAACGTCCAGGTAAGTCCTGAATCGGTGCCTCCCCACCGGAGACCACGGCTTCAAGTTGGTCTAGGCCGCAGGTCGAGATTTAAAGTTAGCGCCACAGCCAGAAGCACCGCAGACTGCAGGGCCGGCAGTCGAAGCTCCCCTCCAGGGATCTCCGGTGAGGGACCCCGCTCCTGAGGGTAACTCCATGCCGCGCCCACGGTAGAAGTTGGCAGCGGGCCGGCAGTTGGAGCTTCTTCTTCCCCCGGGTCCCCACGAGGGATCGCAGGCAGCGGACACCGCGCCAGCTGGAGCTCTGCAGACCGCGGCTTCAGGCTGCCGCGGGCCAGCAAATGGAGCGCTCCCCACCGGCTCGCCCCGGCGAGGGCTCACGCCCGCTCTATGACGAGAGTCCGCGCTGCGCCCGCCGCTGAAGCCCCGGGCGCATCTCCGGGAAAGGCCGCCCGATCCTCAATGTAAGGCCACGGGGGAGGTCGCCTCTCCGTGGAGGAGGCGACCAAAGTGGTTTCCCCGTTACCCCCCACACCACCCCCCACACAAGACACACAAAGAACCATTAAAAACATACATTAAAACATACTAAAAAAACAAAAAAAGTAGGAAAAAACGGACACGCTGCTGACAGGGCTGCCGGCTTGCAGAGCCCCCACCGACCATGCCTGTTTCCATGCTGTTTCTCTGAAGTCTGAAGCATAATAAGAGTGACACAGTGTGAGGCAGCAGCTCTACCAGCTGTGACAATGTCAGACCTGAGGGTTCAATCCTGACCTCGGGTGGTGTGTGTGTGTGCGTGTGTGTGTGTGTGTGTGTGGAGATTGCACATTCTCCCAGTGACCACGTGGGCTTTCTCCTGGTGCTCTGGTTTTTTTCCCATGTCCCAAAGGCACTTGTAGTTGTAGGTTAATTGGCCCCTGTTAAAAGAAAATGCCCTGGGTGCACACGGAGCAGATGAGAAAGAGGAACTACCATGAATGGGTGATCGATGGTTGGCATGGACTCAGTGGACCGAAGGACCTAACTCCATGTTGTATCTCTGAACTAAATGGAAAATATTAAATTTTTTATAATAAAAACAAAGGATAGACATAATAGATTACTGATGATTCGTGACCAAGGATTTATCCTTGAGATGCAAATGCCGCCTTTATTTCAGCGTTTTGTACAATTTTGTGTAGCTGTATATTGTTCCATTTTCTTTCTGTCAGCAGTTTGAAAAATTAACCCTATTTTATACCATGGGCAGTGTTGAGATTAAGAAGGAGGAGGTGTATGGGCTCTTGAAGAGCATTAAAGTGGATAAGTCACCAAGTCTTGATGGGATCGATCCAAGATTATCGAGCGAGAGGCGATTGCATTTAGGGCTAAAGGAATCAAGGGATATGGGGAAAAAGCAGGAATGGGGTACTGATTTTAAATGATCAGCCATGATCGTATTGAATGGCGGTGCTGGCTCGAAGGGCCGAATGGCCCACTCCTGCACTTATTTTTCTATGTTTCTAAGAGCCTCGATGAAGATCTTTGCATCTTCTCTAGCCGCAGGCAAGGCCACTGAGGACTGGGGAGTAGATAATGGTGTTCATTTATTTAATAATAGCAGTAGAGAGTATCCAAGGATTTATAGGCCAGTGAGCCTTGCATTAGTGGTAGGGAAACTACTGGAGAAGATTTTTCAGGATAAGGTTTATTGTCATTTGGAAGAGAATTGGTTAATTAGGAGCCGTCAGCTTGGTTCTGTACGCAGCAAGTTGTTTCTTATTAAGTTGATTGTGCTTTTTGTGGATGTGGTAAAGGTCATTGATTAGGCTAAGGTGGTGGATGTTGTCTACATAGATTTTAGAAAGGCATTTGAGAAATTCCCCATGGAAGAGTAACAAGGATTTATTTGTACAGATTCAGAAATAATTTACTGATAGAAGACAGAGTGTTGTGGTGGAAGGACAATGTTCAGGCTGGAGGTCTGTGACCAGGGGAGTTCCGCAGGGATCTGTGCTGGGACCTCTGCTGTTTGTGATATTTAGGAATGACTTGGATGTAAACGTAGACGGGTTGATTTGTAGTTTTGCAGATGATTGTTGGAGTCATGAACTGTGAGGAAAGCTGTCAAAGTGTACAGTGGGATATAGATTAGGTACAGAATTGGGTGGAGGAATGGCCGATGGAGTTTAAATCGACCAACTGTGAGGTGTTGCACTTTGAGAGGTCAAATGTAAAGGGAAAATATACAATTAATGTCATGACACTTAACAGATCATTGATGTACAGAGGGATTTTGGAGTCCAAGAACATAACTCCCTGAAAATGGCCACACAAGTAGATAGTGGTAAAGAACCCCTATGCTATGCTGGCATTACAGAAGGCCTATGGCCCTATGCTATGCTGGACTTCATCGGTCAGGACTGAATATAAGAGTCAGGATTCATGTTGCAGCTTTATAGGACTTTGGTTAGGTTGCACGTGATGTGTTATATGCAGTTCTGGTCACCCCATTACAGGAAAGATATGAAAGTGCGGAGGCAATTTACCAGAAAGATACCTGGATTAGCGGGTATTACCTACAGGAAGAGGTTGTACAGACTTCGATTGTTTTCTCTGGAAAGCATGAGGTTGCAGGGAGACATAGAAATATATAAAATTATGAGAACCACAGATAGGGTGAGGGCCTGTTCCACTTGGGCGTCATTTGCGTGTCACGCAGGTGGCGCGGGAGGATTTTGAGAATCCCAAAATCACTGCCTATGCCACCACGCCTCACCACATGCCATGCGTTGGGACGCGTAAACGATGTTGCATATATGACGCATAAATGACACCCAAGTGGGACAGGCCTTGGAGACTGTCAGAATATTTTCACCCAGGATGGAAAAATCAAATACTAGAGGTCAAATGCAAAAGATGAGAGGGGCAACGATTAAAGGAGATGTACAAAGGAAGTGGGGGGGTTTTTACAGTGTGGTGAGCCCCTGAAATGTGCTGATGGTTGAGGCAGATACAATAGTATAATTCACAAGTCTTTTAGATAGGCATATGGATATACAGGGTTTGGAGGAATTTGTCACACTAACCAACCTCCCTTCCATTGACTCCACTTATACCTCACGCTGCCTCGGCAATGCCAGCAGCATAATCAAGGACGATTCACACCCTGGCCATTCCTGCTCTCTCCCATCAGGCAAAAAGGTATCAAAGTGTGAAAATGGACACCTCCAGATTCGGGGACAGTTTCTTCCCAGCTGTTATCAGGCAACTGAACCATCCTTACCACAACTAGGAAGCAGTCCTGAACTGCTATCCATCCCATTTGGAGATCCACGGACTATCTTTGATCGGACTTTACTGGCTTTATATTGCAGGAAAAGTTATTCCCTTATCATGTATCAGTACATTTTGAATGACTCGATTATAATCATGTATTGTCTTTCCACTGACTGGATAGCACACAACAAAAGCATTTCACTGTACCTCGGTACACTTAACAATAAACTAAACTAACTGGTCTTGGCATCATGTTCGCATAGACATTGTGGGCTGAAGGGCCTTGTCCTGTACTGTTCCATGGTCCATGTTACAACCCCTTGCCCAGATCAAAATCATTTAGTGTTTTGGTCGGAACATTATAAATTAATTGTAGAATGCTTCCAGTTCAGGTCAAACAATATTTTATGCATAAATCAACTAAAATTATAGTATATCATATGCAATGAAAATATTAGACTTTCTGATGCAAGACAAGAATATATTTCATATACAAATTTGCTTGTCAGCTAACTGAGAAAATATATTTATCTATTTAAGTCCCAGGAAGCCCTTGTTGATTAGATCATTAAAGCCATCTGCTAGTTACAGTTTGAACATTATAAGGAAAGAGACAAATAACTAGGAATCTATCAACCCTTGCAATTATCTCGTATCACAGAGACCCCGTCTTTCCTGATCCTAAATATAGGGCAGATTAGGTAATTTCCCTAATTAGAGTCAGCACTTGGGATGAGGTAACTCATCTTCGGACATGGCATTTCCTGCAACTTAAAGAGTAAGAAAGAGGCAAGAGTGGACATGGGACCATTAGAAAATAATGCCAGAGAAGTGATAATGGGGAATAAAGAAATGGCAGAGGAATTGAATAATATTTTTGCATCTGTCTTCACAGCAAAGTGTCTGAATGCAAGAGAGTCAGGGGATGGAAGTTGGTGGAGTGACTATTACTAAGGAGAAGATGCTTGGGAAACTGAAAGGTCTGAAGGTGGATAAATCACCTGGGCCGGATTTACTGCACCCCAGGGTTCTAAAAGAGGTGGCTTTAGAGATTGTGGAGGCATTGATAGTGATATTTCAAGAATCACAAGAGTCAGGAGTGGTTCCAGACAATTGGAAAATTGCCAATATTACCACAAGAAGTGAGCAAAGCAGAATAGTGGAAATTAGTCTGACTTCAGTGGTGGGTAAGATTTTAGTCCATTATAAAGGATGAGGTGACAGAATACTTAGAGGTTCATGATAAAATAGGCCAAAGTCCTGTGTCTAGGCCTGACGAATCTGCTGGAATGGTCCTTGCCTGACGAATCTGCTGGAATCTGCTGGAATGGTCCTTGCATGACAAATCTGCTGGAATGCTTTGAAGAGTAAATAGCAGGACAGACAAAGGAGATTCAGTGGAAGGGATGTTGTTTTCCTAGATTTTCAGAAAGCCTTTGATAAGGTGCCACACATGAGGCTGCTGAGAGCCCATGGTATCAAAGGGCAGATCAGATACTAGCATTGGCTGGATGGCAGAAGACAAAGAGTGGCAATAAAGGGGGCTTTTTCTGGTTGGCTACCAGTGACTGGCGGAGTACCGCAAGGGTTGGTGCTGGGACTGCTACTCTTCAAGTTGTATATCAATTATTTGGATAAGAGGATCGAAGGCTTTGTGGCCATGTTTGCAGATGACACGAAAATAAATGGATGGGCAGGTAGTGTAGAGAATTAGGGACTCTAAAGAAGGACTTGTACAGGTTAGGAGAGTGGGTAGAGAAATGGCAGATGGAATACAGTGTAGCAAATGTGTGGAGTCACATCTCTGAGGATATGACATGGACATCACACGCCGCAGCACTCGTGAGTAAGGCAAGGCAGCGCCTTTACCACCTCAGGCAATTGAGGAAATTCACAGTGTCTCCGAGGATCCTCCAGTGCTTCTACTCAGCGGCTGTGGAAAGCATCTTGTCCGGAAATATTACCATCTGGTTTGGGAATTGCTCTGCCCAGGACAAGAAGGCTCTGCAGAGAGTAGTGCGTTCGGCCGAACGCACTATGGGAACTTCACTCGCCCCCCCCCCTGCAGGAAATATACAACAGGAAGTGCAACTCCAGAGCCAATAAAATCATGGGAGACCCCTTCCACCCATGCAACGGACTGTTCCAGCTGCTACGGTCAGGCAAACGCCTCCGTTGCCATGCTGTGAGAACGGAGAGGTTGAGAAGGAGTTTCTTCCCAGAGGCCATTCGGACTGTAAACTCCTATCTCACCAGGGACTAACTTTACTGAACGTTTTTCCTTCCAATATTTAATATGTAAAAGAATATGTGTGTGTTTATGATTGTGTTTATAGTTTGTTTGGTTGTTTGTTTCTTTGTCTTTTTGCACAAAGTCCACGAGCATTGCCACTTTTCATTTCACTGCACATCTCGTATGTGTATGTGACGAATAAACTTGACTTGACTTGACTTGAGTCATGCATTTGGTAGTAGGAATAAAGGCATAGACTATTTTCTAAATGGGGAGAGAATCCAGAAATCGGAGGTGCAAAGGGACTTTGGATTGCTGGTGCAGGATTCCCCAAATGTTAATTTGCAAGTCCAATCGGTAGTAAGGAAGGCAAATGCAATGCTAGCATTTATTTCAAAAGGACTAGAATACAAAAACAGGGATGTAATGCTGAGGTTCTAAAAGGTGCTGGTCGGGCCGCATTTGGAATATTTGGAAACCACCAGGGGCGCCGCATGATTGGAAGCCCCACCACCAATCTCTGTTTTATCGTCTTTTTTAATTTTTTGTGTGTGTTAAAAGTTTGTGTTAATGTTCTCCAGTTTGTTTTATGTGGGGGGGTCGGGGGAACTTTTTTTCAGTTTCTTACCTTGCCGGAGATGCGATTGTTTTCTGGGTCGTATCACCGGTCGGTCTGCGGCCTAACATCGATGGAGCTGGAGGCCTCCTCGGACTGACTTTGAGCCCCACCGCGGGGCGTGGACTTAACATCGGAGCCGATCCCTTGCCTGGGATCACTCCAACCGTGGCTTGCGGACTTTACCCATCGTGAGCTCGCAGTCTCAGGAGAGGCCGAGTCGGGAAGCTCCAACGACGCAGAGGCTCGCCCAGCCCCGATGCGGGGTCCGATAGCTGGCGCGGGGGAGCTGACATCCCCCCCCCCCCGATGCAGGAGGTGATCGTCCCGATGCAGAGGGTCCAAACGCTGTCGGCCATGGGAGAACATAGAACGGAAGAGATTTGAACTTTTTTTGCCTTCCATCACAGTGAGGAATGTGGAGGAGTCACTGTGGTGGATGTTTATGTTAAAATGTATTTTGTGTGTTCCGTTGCTTTCTATTTGTATGACTGACTTGGCAAATGAAATTCCTAGTATGTTGCAAAACATACTTGGCTAATAAAGTATTATTGTGTTTGTGATTTTGGGCACCATATCTTAGGGAGGATGAGCTGGCTCTGGAGAGGGTCCAGAGGAGGTTTACTAGAATGATCCCAGGAATGTGGATTAACATATAATGAGCGTTTGATGGCACTGAACCTGTACTTGTTGGAGTTTAGAAGGATGCGGGGGACCCCATTGAAACTTGCCAAACAGTGAAAGTCTTGGATAGAGTGGATGTGGGAGAGTCAATGACCAGAGTTCGTAGCGTCAGAATTAAAGAAAATTCCTTTAGGAAGGAGATGAGGAGGCATTTCTTTAGTCAGAGGGTGATGAATCTGTGGAATACTTTGCCACAGAGGACTGTGGTGGACAGGTTTATGGATATTTTAAGGCAGAGATAAATAGATTCTCAATTAGTAAGGGTGTCGGGGGTTAGGAGGAGATGGATCAGCCATTATTGAATGACGGAGTAGACTTAATGGCATAATTCTGCTTCTATCACATGACCTTTTTCTTAGCTTCATTCTTCTGTTCCCAAGATATTCTAATTGGAATCCCAAGCAAGAGTCACATAACTAACCATTCAAGAAAGAAGTTTGCTTGATCCCCAAGCTCACTATCACTTTGTTTTCCAACTGTATATATGTTTAGGGAAACAACTGTAAACTAGTACAGGTAGCTCACTCTTGTTGGTACCAATGATCCTTAAGGTTTGTACCTGACAAGCCAATGAGAGGACACTCAACATTTTTCTATGGCTTAGCAGGTACTATCACAATGTTTAAGAAACATTTGGATAGGTATATGGATAGGTTATGTTTAGAGGGATATGTGGCAAACACAGGCAATGGGACTAATGTGGATGTGCCACGTTGGTCGGCATGGGCAAGTTGGGTCAAAGGGCTTGTTTCCATGCTGTTTGATTCTATGACTCTCTCTATGACCCAGTGCAAAGTACAACAAATTTTAACTCCTGTTAACATTGACAAAGTTATTTTATTTCAACAAAGATTGTTTCACTGTACACTGACAATGACAATTAAAATTGAATCTGAATCTGAATCTGAATCTTCATTGGTCATGATCTCGTGGAAGACCTTGATGTGAAAAAGCCAACATGATTTAGTCCAACAATTTTCCCGTAATTGAACTAAACCACTTGAGGGAATTTTTTTTTCTTTAGACTGAAAACCTCATCATTTGTCAGATGGAAGATTTGAGGAAACCTCTGGTAGAATCTAATCCAATAAAACCCAAGACATCGGGTGCACTGAATCGCAGTGCACTAAACTTCACCAGCTGTGTTGTCCAACATTACTGAATGTAATTATTAAAATATATATATTACGGGAGGCACAATGGCACAGCAGTAGAGTTGATGCCGTACAACAGCAGAGACCTGGATTCAACCCTGAGTACGGGTGCTGTCTGTACAGAGTCTGCACGGCCTCCCCATTACCACGTGGATTTTCTCTGGGTGCTCCGGTTTCCTCCCACACACCAAGGACGTCCAGGTTTGTTGGTTAATTGACTTCAATAAAAACTGTAAATTGTCTCTAGTGTGTAGGATAGTGCTGGTGTATGGGGATTGCTGGTCGGCACGGACTCAGTGGGCAAAAGGGCCTGTTTTCGCATTGCATCTCTAAACTAAACTAAATATAAAGGGTCTCAACCCAAAATGTCACCCATTCCTTCTATCCAGAGATGAAGCCTATTCCACAAATTTACTCCAGCTTTTAGTGTCTATAGAGTCATAGAGTGATACAGTGTGGAAACAGGCCCTTCCGCCCAACTTGCCCACACTGGCCAAACATGTCCCAGCTACGCTCGTCCAACCTGCCTGCACTTGGTCCATATCCCTCCAAGCGTGTCCTATCCATGTACTTGTCTAACTGTTTCTTAAATGTTGGGATAGTCCCAGCCTCAATTACCTCCTCTGACAGCTTGTTCCATACACCCAACACCCTTTGTGTGAAAAAGTTACCCCTCGGATTCCTATTAAATCTTTTCCCCTTCACCTTGAACCTATGTCCTCTGGTCCTCGATTCCCCTACCATGGGCAAAAGATTCTGTACATCTACCCAATCTATTCCTCTCATGATTTTATATCCCTCTATAAGATCACCCCTCATCCTCCTGTGCTCCAAGGAATAGAGTCCCAGCCTACTCAACCTCTCCCTATAACTCGCACCCTCTAGTCCTGGCAACATCCTCGTAAATCTTCTCTGAACCCTTTCGAACTTGACAATATCTGTCCTGTAACATGGAGCCCAGAACTGAACACAATACTCTAAATGCAGTCTCACCAACGTCCTATATAACTGCAACATGACCTCCCAACTTCTATACTCAATCTTCGGTGTAATCCAGCATCTGCAGTTCTTTACTACTTACTAAATATAATTGAAGACTATTCTGTAGGTTTATTACAAGGAAGTGTCGTAGAATGATTCCTTGATTGTAATAGCTTTGGTATCCTCAGAATATGCATAGATTTAAGCAAATGTTCAGTTTCTCTCTGTATGTGGTGATTAACATTGATTGAAGCACTCAGCAGTCACAAGAGACATGAGTAAAACGGTGCAGCCATCCATCAGATAACAGTGAAGATGAAGTTTCACTGCATAGACATTGCTATCAACGACAAATTGTCAAAATGTGATGCTCACATGAGGTGTTGTGGCCAATTCAACATTTAAGCAAAACTACAAAATATTCTCCAAATTTTATGAAATGGTAATATAATATTGACAGAGTTTACTGTCCTTTATGATGTGCACAAATAATTCTGATCTTGTTTCAATCCAAACTGTTCCGATTCCACAGTGCTTTTGTAATAGTGAACCACGAGAGATTGTTCGAAGACAGATCAGTCTTTTTCATAAGGTCATGTGACAGGAGCAGAATTAGGCCATTCAGCCCATCAAGTCTACTCTGCCATTCAATCATGGCTGATCTCTCTCTCCCTCCTAGTCTCCTGCCTTCTCCCCAAACTCGACACCCGTACTAATCTAACTTTTCCTGTTGAGTAAAAGTTCCGAATCAATATTACCAATAGGTTACAACATTTAGATTCTTCCAGAATTTTGTTTAGTTGTCGTATTTCTACCTCCGAATCAGAAGATAATGAATTCCAACAATAGAGAGTAAGGTACGATCAGTAGAAAGGTCACAAAGTGCTGGAGTAACTCAGCAGGTCAGGCTGCATCCCTGGTCCTGACCCAAAACATCACCCATCATTTTTTTCCCCCCAGAGGTGCTGCCTGACCAGCTGAGTTACTCCAGCACTTTGTGTCAATCCCTGGAGAACATGCATGAGTGCCGTTTCTGGTCGGAACCCTTCTTCAGACAGATTTCGGTGGGGAGGGGGTGGGAGGAAGAAACATGGGAGAGGAGAGGCAAGACAAAGCATAGGGCTCAATAAGTGAACGTGGGTAAGGGGGTTTTGATAGGTAGATGGTCGGAACAAAGGCCAGGGATTAAAACAGAATGTGTGAGACAAAAGGATTGAGGAGTTGTGAATTGTGAAGCCTGAGTAAGGAATGAGGGTAAAGGGGGAGAAATAGTTATGAATCTAGGTGGGGGACAGGGAAGGGGGCAGAAAGGAAGGGGGAGGGAGGGATTGTTAGAGGTTACCTAAATTTGGGGAATTTAATCTTCATACTGTTAGGTTAAATACAGCTCTGCATCACTCCATCACACAGTTGGAGTGGAGTGATAATTAATCCACCCGAGATCAAAAGGTTGTATTCAGGCCTAATAATAGTTTTGGCAGAGACCATTGCACCTCCCTGCATTCTACATCATAGACCAACCTCGATTTCATCTCATTTATCCGACGGCAATCAAAAGGAAGAGTAATGAGGAAAGCAAACAGGAAACATTCTTAGTGATCCTTCCCCAGAATCAAAGATCTAATGCACGAGAATCAAGTTTAGTTTAGTTTAGTTTAGTTCAAGGAAACAGTGCAGAAACAGGCCCTTCAGCCCATTTGAGGCCGCACCGACCAACGATCACCCCATACTCTAACACCATCCTACGCACTAGGGACAATTTACGATTTACGGAAGCCAAATTGACCTACGAATCTGGAGGTTTTCGGAGTGTTGGAGGAAATCGGAGCACCAGAGGACGTACAAACTCTATATAGACAGCACCCGTGGTCAGGTTCGAACCCGGGTCTCTGGCGTTGTGAGGCAGCAACTCTACCGCTGCACCACTGTTCTGCCCTAAAAGTTGGCGATCAAGTTGGGTAAATATCATGGACAGTCTAGCCCTTTGGAAATGGTACGATCCAGTGTAACTTGGCGTGGAGGATTCACACTGGTGATTCCCACTCTGTTCTATTCCAAACCTCAACAGTGCTGCCAGGGAAAAGAGTCAAAATAAAAACACAGAATGAATCGGTTGATACTGTATGCAACACGCCTTTTTCCCAAACTGAATGCTTTGCTCCATTTAGCCTTCTTGGCAGAGATAAGAATGTAGGTTGACAGCTTACAACTATGACAGGAATACTGCAAGAGGCCAAGACTGAATAATAGATATGAAAATGTAACTTACATTGTGACTGTAGCTTTGGTTCCAGAGTCTTGCTGGATTATCTGGTTTGCCGGACCAACAGAGATCCCGGCCTCCAAGAGGAGTCGAACGGTACCTGAACAGTCCGCCTAGGCCGCTGAGGGGCCGAGATACCGGCCTCGGAAGTCAGCTGTGGGAATCTGCCTGCTTCCATACCCCAGCCACAGGGGGCAAATTCAACCCATCGATCAGCCGTGGAAATCCCAACCTAGGCTCCATATTTTCGTGGGGGGGGGAGACCGAGGGAGATTTCAAGTGCAGTCTTGTAATTTTATCCGGATTAAAGGAGGTGCCAGACCATCAGTTGCAAGAAAAACAACTGGGGACCTGTACTGCTCATAAACTACAACCACAATTAATGTGTGGTTGTAGTCCCGCCCCCCCCCCCACCCCCGATCAGTCTGAAGAAGGGTTTCGGCCAGAAACGTTGCCTATTTCCTTCGCTCTATAGATGCTGCTGCACCCGCTGAGTTTCTCCAGCTTTTTTGTGTACCTTCGATTGTCCAGCATCTGCAGTTCCTTCTTAAACACAATTCATGTGATCGATTTCAAAAACTAAAATGCTAAATCCATTCATGTCTTCAAATTGGAGCCTTACTCATTCTGTCCTGGGGTGCTTATATAAGAAACTGATTTGATTTGAAACTACCCCACTAAGTTGTACAGTAAAGTAGTGATAGTTCATTAAGATCTTTCACCAGAAGGATAGTTTTCTTCCAATGCATCGCTTATGTGTATAGATTAGACAGATGTACAGATGTAGATTTCTTTCCCCAAAATGAAATTTGCAAAGAAGCCATTATTATTTGCAAAGAACTCCAAATTCTGCCATAATTCAACTGGGCAGGTTGCGTCTGTTGCAGGAATGGATAGACAATAGTTTTGCGTCAGGCCTTTTCTTCAGGCTCTTGAAACATCGCCTATGCAGTCCCTCCTCAGAGATGCTGCCTGATCCGCTGAATTACTCCACCACCTGGTGTTTAGTTCAAGATTCCAGCATCTGCAGTTTCTTGTGTTAGCCCTAATTATTTGTTCTGGTTAAACAAAATGGATGCTGAATAATATTTGAACGAACTTGTAATGATTATTAAAAAAAAAACAAGAATGATTTACTTACTAAATCTGGATTAATAGCAGTACCTTACTAACAACGAACCATTCTACATTTTCCTTGATCACCGTCTCCTTTGATCTCTCGTTTTCACACCTTACCCTTCCATATCTCGTCTCCCACTCCCCTGACTCTCACTGAAGAAGGGCCTCGACCAAAAATTTCACCTATTCCTTCTCTCTAGAGATGCTGCCTGTCCCGCTGAGTTACTCCAGTATTTTGTGTCTATCTTTGGTGTAAACCAGCATCTGCAGTTCCTTCCTACACAATAAAATATCTGCCAGTTTCCATCCTAAGAAAACCACAATAAAAAAAATGAAAAAATGATCTGTCTAGTAATAGACCAGGCATTTTTGCCTCCCTGGAAAACGACAACCTAAGTAAACATTCCATACAGGCTGTGAATAAGGATACGACAGTATGAGCAGCATGGTCCGGTTGCGCCGAACTCGGTAGAGTTGCTGTCTTGCTGCGCCACAGGCCCAGATTCGATCCTGACTATGGTTGCTGTCTCTGTGGAGTTTGCATGTTCTCCGGGTGCTCTGATTTCCTCCCGCACTCCAAGATTTGGAGGTTTGTAAAGGTTTGTAAAGGTTTGTAGACTAATTGGCTTCTGTAAATTGTAAATTGGCCCTGGTGTGTAGGATAGTGCTAGTGTACGGAGTGATCGCGAGTCGGCACAGACTCAGTAGGCCAAAGGGCCTGGTTCTGCACTGTATTTCTAACGTCTAAAGAATTTCTGACTTCATGAATCTGGATCAACAGCAATACCTTAAAATATCTGTCCAGTAATAGGAGGACGCCTTCCGGAAAATCAATTTAGCTAAAAAAATAATCTGTGGTAAATACATACATTTATCTGAACAACCAGAGTAATTATCCATGCATTTCCAGCAAGTTTAATGTCAATTGCCATATCTATTCATGGGCTTGATGTACTTTGATAAAGCGCTGCATGCTTAACTAACACTTATTTTTGTGTCATCTTGCTGACTTGGGAAATAAAAAAATTCTCGTGAAATATGAAATGTGTAGCCTCTCTCATTACTCTGTGGATTATTTTATAAAGCCAATTTTCTATCACTAAAGAATAGGTGCCACATCTTCCAAACTGTTTATTGTGTGTGTCCCTCTGCTAGATTGACAAAACAATCTTATTTAAGCTCAGTGCTCCTGCATTACTTTTGCACTGAAACTCGGGGACATATTAGGCCATGAACCGTTTCCCAAACAGGAGAAAAATGATAATGAATGTAGAGGATCCTTTCAGTGGCACTACTTAACTACCCCCACCCCACCCCACTCTCCGAGCATGCCACTTAATACAATCAGATCCACACAAATTTCTCTCCAAAATTAGTATGCACATTACTCTAAGTGCCACCTTTCAAACCTCTCACATTTAGCAGATGCTGCGTGCAAACATTTTGTTGCCAAATTATCTATATGATATGCAAATAGTTCTTAATCTTCGTGCTAACCCCAGGGTTTGGAAATAAATAGGTTATTTATTATTTTTATAAATTCTGCACTGAGGGGAAATACGAGTTTCGTGTTTTGGAGTGTGTTGAAAAGCGATAAAATCTAAAAGTTTCCGTAAACATTTGTAAAGACAGTGAAATTCCAACAGAAATAGGGGGGCAGAGAGAGGAAGAGGGGGCTGAAGAGGGAGGGAGGGTGGGTGGAAGGGGGGGGGGGGGGGGGGCAAGGAGACCTTCATGGTGAATGGCAGGGCACTGGAGCGTGTTGTAGAGCAGAGAGATGTAGGAGTACAGGCACATAGTTCTCCGAAATTGGCATCACAGGTAGATTGGGTGGTCAAGATGCTTTTCGGTACATTGGCATTCATCAGCCAGTGTATTGAGTATAAAATCAGTCTGTAGCAGGGTCCTGAGCCAAAATATTATCTACTCATGTTTTCCAGAGATGCTGTCAGACTCACTGAGTTACTCCAGCACTTTGTGTCATTTTTATTGAGTACTAGATCAACTGGGACCCGTTGGGACCCTGCCACACGGGAGGCCTGGTCCCCCAATGCAACCCGTTCCCCAACGCAATATTCCACCACTCACCCATAGCCCCCAACTGTGCAGGGGCGTATCCCCCAGCACTGTGTCCCCCTCCTCTTGCTTCGAGGACTTTAAAAAAGAATGCAATTGCCCCCTCCCACTCCTGTTCAGCTAAAAACTTGCTGGAAGGACTGAGTGTTCCTCAATTGCAACTTTGTTGCAAGCTGGGCCAGCAAGGATTTGGATCCCAATAGCTGCTAAATTTTTCTTAAACTTGAATTTCTAAAGTTAAAAATTATGAATAATGTAAAATATAACATCAATCTGTACGAAACTTGACACAGGACAATGGTGAGTAAAGTGGTGCAAAAATGTTAGCATTATCGTGTATCGGTTTGGTGTAATTTCAGGATCACATGGGGATAGATAGATAGATAGATAGATAGATAGATAGATATAGATAGATAGATAGATAGATAGATAGATAGATAGATGATGAGAGTTTTAGTAATATATAGATAAAAGTTGGGATGTTATGTTACAGTTGGACAAGACGTTGGTTCTGCTGTGTTCTGCTTTGGCCACTCTGCTGCAGGAAGGAAGTCGTTAAGCTGCAAAGAGTATAGAGAAGATTCATGAGGATGTTGCCAGGACTTGAAGGCCTGAGGTATAGGAAGTGGTTGGGCAGGCTAGGGCTTTATTTCTTGGAACACATGAATATGAGAGGTGATCTTATAGAGGTGTATAAGCTCATAAGGATAGTTGATAGAGTAAATGCAATCTTTTATTCAGGATAGGGGAATCAAGAACCAGACGACATAGGTTTACGGTGAGATGGCAAATAAAACTTTAATACGAACCTGAGGGACAATTTTTTTCACACAACGGGTGGCGGGTAAACAGAGCAAGCTACCAGGGGTGGTTGTTGAGGCAGGTACTATAACATGTAAAACACGTTCATACAGGTATATGGATAGGAAAGGTTTAAAGGGATATGGGCTTTACGTAGGCAGATGGGACTAGTGCAGATAGGGCATTGTGGGTGACATGGGCAAGTTGCACCAAAGGGCCTGTTTTCTCTATGTATAGCTGTATAGCTCTATGAGTAATATGAAATGCACCGTCAACCTTTAAGACCAAACACAGTGCTCTGCAAAGGCGTCACCTAGTCAGCGTTTGGTTTCTTCAATGTAGAGGAGGGCATGGTGCAAGGCATCAAAGGCAGCATGCTGGATTGGAAGAAGTGTAGTGAATTGCTGCTTCACCTGGAAGAACTGTTTGCGTCCCTGGCAGCGGGAAGGAAAGAAGTAAAAGGATTTGTTGTATCTTTTGCAGTTGCACGAGAAAATTACACAAAGGGACGGCACAGTAGAGCAGCGGTAGAGTTGCTGCCTTACAGCGTTAGAGACCCAGGTGCAATCCTGACTACGGGTGCTGTCCACACAAAGTTTTCACTTTCTCCCTGTGACCACGTGGGTTTTCTGCGGGTGCTCTGGTTTCTGCCCGCAATCCAAAGACATGCAGGTTTGCAGGTTAAGTTGTCCGTAGTGTGTAGGATAGAACTAGTGTACTAGGTGGGCCGAGTCTCTAAAACTAAAAACTAAAACGAAAACTAAGTGTAATGATTGATGGGGAGAGAAGAGTGCACCAGCACATACAAAGAAAATTCCTTCAATGGAACGGAGAGACTGCAGATGCTGGAATCTTGTTTTTTCTACATCTTTGGAATGCATGTTGGGGGTGGGAAAAGGGAGAGATTCGGTGGTAAAATCTTATTGAATCTCCCCGAATATGCTGAACGGCAAAAGAACGAATAAGTTATGAACAAAAAGATCTAGGTTTAGGTTTATTATTGTCCCGTGTACTGAGGAACAGTAAAATTCTTTGTTTTGCAGGCTATCCAATCAAATCAGATAATACTATCCATAAAGAACTCAAGTACAATAGGTAGAGCAATGGGAAGATACAGAGTCCAGACTACAGTTCTCAGCATTGTAGTTCAACTGTTCCATGGACCAAGTCCAATGTACACAATCCGGTAGAGGTGAATGGGACCGTATACCAGTTAACGGAAGGACCATTAAGAAGCCTGATAACAGAGGGCAAGAAACTGGTCTTGAATCTGGTGGTGCAAACTTTCAAGTTTCTGAATCTTCTGCCCGATAGGGTGAAGGCTTGGATTAGGTTGACCGATTTTCCGAGGCTGCGTGATACCCAAGCACAGTTAGCTTACACCTCCAAGGAATGGAACAAAGATTCATACAAATTGCAAGCTGGAGTAGGTCACTTCTCCTCTCGACCAGCTTTGCCATTCAATAAAATCACGCCTGATCCGATTGTAACTTGTATTTCCATCTCCCCACAGTAGCTTTTGCCCTCTTGCTTCAGAAATATCTACCTAAGTGCCTTAACAATATCCAAAACACTGAATCCACTGCCCTTTGAGGAATAGAGTTCCACACATACAATCCTCCAACTTGAGAGAAAAAAATAAATGGATTCACTTGATCTCAGACCCTTTTACATATTTCTGAATGCCGGAGCTACCCGAAACAATATCATCTGATAAATTGGTCAGTTACCCATATCGCAAGGAGCTAATCTATAAAGGAACGTATTTGTGCCAACATACCAGTTTTTTATCTTGAAGATAAAGTACTTAAGGAATTTGTGATAATAATGGATCACGTTTCAAATGTGTTGATTTTTAAGCAAATTAATCTGCTCAGCACCCCACATAATACGGGTCAGTAAAAGGGAGGCTATGCTCCATTGTCCATTATATTTGTTGTACTTTTTAACATAAAATGACTTCATGAAACAGTGCTCGTAAAACCAGCCCCTGTGAAAATGGTAGATCCATAACATTGTGCTCCATTTTAATTTTGACCCCTTAGATCCATGACAGCTTTATGTTTTTTATCATGCATTTTACATTTACATAAAGATAAAAAATGTTTGCCAAACATTTTTTTTAAAATAGTGGATGTTGTCTTGATGGCTTACAGTTTGGGCCAAACGTACGCAAGTGGAACTAGATAAGATGGGCCATCTTGGGCAGCATGGACGAGGTGGACAAAATGGCCATTTCCATGCTGTATGACTTTATATCTCTAATAACACTAACACAATGGTTATCATTATAATGCACGGTATCTTTCACAGAATGATCATATTTCAATACATATTCAAACTGCATCACATTGTAAACCATTTTCTATATATAACTGGAAGAGAAACCTGAAAATTATTTTCTATTTTAAGTATCATTTTAGGTTTTTATGACTATAATAGGAGACAGCGAAGATGATTATCAAGGATCACAGCAGGGTCTTAATCAGCTGGACAAGTGGGCCGATAATGGCAGATGGAGTTTAATTCAGATAGTGTGACATGTTGCAATTTGAGATGTCAAACCAGGGCAGGACTTTGACAGTGAACGGTAGGGAAGCAGAGGGATCAAGAAGGACAACATGTAGTTCCCTAAAAGTAGTGTACCAGGTAAAAAAGATGAAAAGGGCTTTTGGCACATTGGCCTTTTCAGTCAGGGAATTGAGTGTGGAAATTGAGACGATATGTTACAGTTGCACAAGACGTTGATGAGGCCCCACTTGGAGTATTGTTTTCAGTTTTAGTCACTATATTGGACTATATTGTCCACTAGATGTGGACAAGCTTTTCCCTTTGAGAATAGGGAAGATTCAAACAAGAGGACATGACTTCAGAATTAAGGGACAGAAGTTTAGGGGTAATATGAGGGGGAACTTCTTTACGCAGAGAGTGGTGGCGGTGTGGAATGAGCTCCCAGTGGCAGTGGTGGAGGCAGGTTCATTGGTATCATTTAAAAATAAATTGGATAGGCATATGGATGAGAAGGGAATGGAGGGTTATGGTATGAGTGCAGGCAGGTGGGACTAAGGGGAAAAAAAATTTGTTCGGCATGGACTTGTATGGCCGAGATGGCCTGTTTCCGTCTGTAATTGTTATATGGTTATATGGTTATATTATAGGAAAGATGGCATTGAACTGGAAGAGTGCAGAGAAGGTTTCCAAAGATGTTGTCATCTGAGGAATAGGAAGAGATTGGGCAGGCTAGGATTTTATTCATTGGAACATAGGAGGGGTGGTCTTATAGAGGTGTATACAATCATGAGGGGAATAGACAGGGTGAATGCACAGAGGTTTTTTTTTCTATGTTTGGGGAATCAAGAACTAGTTAGGAAAGTAAAGGTTTTGAGGAAAATGGTCCAAACACAGGTGAAACACGAGCTTAGATGGGGCATTTTGGTCAGCATGGATGCTGCCTAACCGATTGAGTTACTCCAGCATTTTGTGTCTATCTTCAGTATAAACCAGCATCTGTGGTTCCTTCCTACATGGTTCAGGTCTATGTTACCTTCCACCAAAACTGCACAATCAGTCCACATCCCCTCGCCTTAATTTCCCCATTGCCCTGCAACTTATTCTCTCTCATTATTCTCCCCATCGACTCAATGATATAATGGTGCTTTTTTGTCACATGTATCTAGGTACAGTAATATTCCTTTTTTGCATACAGTTCAGTAAAATTCTTGATAGGTACAAGGAACTGCTGATGCTGGTTTACAAAAACAAAAGGACACAAAGTGGAGTAACTCAGGCAACATCTTTGGAGAACAGAGATAGGTGACATTTCACGTCAGAACCCTTCTTCAGACTTTTTTTCAATCTATTACCTTGCCGGAGATGTGATTGTTTTCCGGGTCCCGGAAAACAATCACGGGTTTCGCGCCCCACCGCGGAGCTCCAAAAGCAGCACAACGTTCGACACCCCGACCCGGGGTCAGATCGACCGGCGCGGGGAGCTGAACCCAATGCAGGAGCTTGAGGAGGAGTAAGATCATCCCGTCAACGGACGGTTGGAGGCCCCCGACCACTGGAGGACAAAGAATGTGGAGGAGTCACTGTTGGTGTATGTTTATGTTAAAATGTATTTTGTGTGTTCTTTTGCTTTTTATGTCAAATCAAATTCCCCATATGTTGCAAAACACACTTGGCTAAGTATGATTATATGATTATGATTATTATGGGTTGTAAGCTACCCAAGCAGAATTCGAGGTGCTGTTCCTCCAGTATGCATGTGGCCTCACTCTGGCAACAGAGGTGACCCAGGAAAGAAAGGTCAATGTGGGAATAGAAAGAGCAGTTAAAATGTTAGCAACTGGGTGATCAAGTGGGCCTTGGTGCTTCAAGCACAAGTGCTGGGGCGAAAGAGTCGCCAAGCCCACTCTCGGTCTCGCCGATGAACAGTTTATTGTCACGTGTGCCGAGGTACAGTGAATAGTTTTCGTTGTGTGCTAACCAGACGGTGGAAAGGCAATACATGATTACAATGATAAGGGAATGGCGTTTGGAGGATATGCATGCAAACGTTTTGCCTGTGTTTCCTATTTCCAACAACTTTGGTCTTTGAAGGCGAGAAAGGATTACTCATTTTGCCACTTACATACATTGAGGGGTGATTTGCAGTAGCTAATTAACTTATCATCGGGTCTTTTAGAGTTGCGGTAAAACCGGAGCATCCGACGGGAACAGGCGTGATCATGGGGAGAAGACGCAAACTCCATACATGCAGCCCCCGAGATCAGGATCGAACTTGGCTTTTTGGATCTGTAAGATAGCAACATCAACTGTGTCTCACCATCATGCATTTAAATCACAAATTGGAAGAAAAACACAATATATTTTCTATATTTTGACAAAAAAAGAATCTGTGATGCTCTTATTTTTCGCAAAAACATGCTGAATGTTATGGATGTTTTTTGCTGACCATCTGTAGCCTGACCCATTTTTTTCCCAGGCAGTGTCTGGTACAATGACAGATGCAATAGGCAGCTGACCTGCAAATGGAACAATTGAAACACCCAGATTAGATACCAGGTTCCTCTCTCAGAAATAAATGTGGACAGTGAGAATACAGGTCCCTTTTTAACCTGAAAATAAAGCACCTTTATTCTGATAGTTTAGATATTAACACATGTTCAGTGTTATATAACAGAAAAATACTGGAAATACTAAAAGGTCAGGCAGCATATGCAGAGAGAAACTGAGCTAATTCTCGGGTTTTGTAGGAAGGAACTGGAGATGCTGGTTTAAACCGAAGATAGACACAAAGTGCTGGAGTTAATTTTCGAGTTAATTACCTTTCAAACAAACTAGGGAAGTTCAGAAATCACGTCTTGGAAGTTGAAGAGAAGATACAGGGTACAAAAATAGGGAGGAGAGGGGAGAAGAACAAATCAAACTGTTCTAGTATTCACACGTTTTTTGCAAAAGTTAACTAAAATATTAAACTTTCAAAACATTGAAGTGAAGTGATCCAAATGTGATCCACTTCAAAAGCAACTGTTAACAAATTATTTCACGTAAATCAAATAAAAAGTGTTTGAAGTACTTCAATAGCAGGAACGTAAACAATGGAGTGTATATGCATCCGAAGCCTCCTTGATGCAATTTTAACTTTGGGAATCTGTGGCCCATGGCCAAAGTGGAGAAGGAACTTTGGGGATGATACTGACAATCTCAAGACCATGCATTGAAATTGCACAGGACCCTGCAGATACAGTGGGCAACCTCACAAACTATTGATCTGCCAACCCATTAGCCACCACATGTCTCTTCGATGAACGACTCTGTGGTTGCCACATTGGTCACCTCGGAATGCACAAAACTGAAAGGGAAAGAAGGAACCCTTTACCTTGCCCAAGAAGAAATCTGTAAGCGAGTTCACATTCCTATGCCTCTTAGCCAGAATTTAATTTCCCAATCATCTTGGATTTCCTTGCATCACACTAGCAAACCACATGGTAGCAAGTGTGCAACCTAGTCAGACAGCAGCACGGAAACAGACCCTTCGGCCTAACTTGCCCACGATGCCCCATCTACACAAGTTTCCCCATCCCACCTGCCAGCGCTTGGCCCATATCTCTCTAAATCTATCCTATACATGCACCTGTACAAATGTCTTGTTTCTTTCTCATCCATACACCTTAAAAAAAAAATCACATGCCACATTTTAAAATAGCAAGAAAACCATCCCTAATGCAAAGGAACAGCCTGAGAAGAAGAACCCAGTACTGAAAGGAAACTTTAATACACTATCACACTATCAGCACATACAGCATGGAAAGCCAGTTTTAAGTCTTCTAAGAAAGCTATTATCGGATATGGTGGTGAAGTAACTGAAAAATAATCTACTTTCAAGTGATTTCACACACAACATGCAAGATATATTTTAAATATCGGACCATTTAGTATTCTGCATGCTTAGAAACACTAAAGCTGAAATGTTGTTAAGTACTGTGCTAACCTTACATCCAACCAATTCCACCTGCAAAGGGGTGGTTGATCCATTATCTATATATAATTAAAAGTCTAAACTTGACCACTTCCTGTTTGCACTGTATATTGATTTTAGAAAAAACGCGACCACTTACGGCTGTGATTTTTGGCCACCTTACTCAGAGCCCCCCTCCAGCTGTCAGGGCCAGAGGATTTTCCCCATCGATGAAAAATACTTATTAATGTTTAAAAAATGTTGAGATTCTCTCTCCTGTCAATCATGCCATGAAGGCCACGCCCCTTCTGGCAGGAGGGGGAGGGGCTATAACACCCAGAAGTGTGGGCGTGGCTCAGTCTCTGCAAGAAGGGGGAGGGAGAGGGTCACGACTCTCAGTCTGAGCTGGAAATCTACAGAACACTGAGAATACTGACCCGTGAGTGCCCTTTATGTGTTTTTAAACTGTGCCTTTTGCAACTGTGTGCCTTTTGCAACTGTAAAAAAAGATGAAAATGTCTAAAATTGATTGTCCACCCTCTCTCCCTTCTCTCTCACAGTCTATCACCTGCTTTCGGCAGAATTTCTGGCAGTTTCTGAGCTGCCTGCCTGCCAGGCCTGAGTTACTGAGCTGCCAGGCATGAGTGTCTGAGCTGTCACCTCAAGAATCCATTCGGCCCACAATGTCCATACTAGCACTCTGGAAACCGGTCCCTTTGGCCCACAACACCCTTGCTAGCGCTCCAGAACCCCCCCCACACTGGCCAGCAATCTTGGAATAGGTGGAGAGGTGGAATATTGCGTTGGGGACCAGCCCACCCGTGTGAGCATGGGACCCAACGGGTCCGACTTAGTGTAATTATCTATATAATTAAAAGTCTAATCTTGACCACTTCCTGTTTTCACTGTATATTAATTTTAGAAAAAACGCTACCACTTACGGCTGTGATTTTTGGTCATCTTACTCAGAGTCCCCCTCCGTTCATCAGGGCCACAGGATTTTTCACATCGATGAAAAATAAAAAAACTTATTAATGTTTTAAAAATGTTGAGATTCTCTCTCCTGTCAATCATGCCGTGAAGGCCACGCCCCTACTGGTGGGAGGGGGGAGGGACTATAAAACCCGGAAGTGCGGATGTGGCTCAGTCTGTGCAAGATGGGGGAGGGAGAGGTCAAGACTCTCAGTCTGAGCTGCGAATCAACTTATCACACTGAATGTCTACTGAACTGTGAGTGTGGTTTTTATGAGGTTTTAATGGTAGTTTTACCCTGCTTCAAATGGTATGAAACTGCATTTGAATTTGGTGGCCTTGCACCCTGCTTGAAATGGTATGAAACTGCACTTGAATTTGGTGGCCTTGCACCCTGCTTGAAATGGTATGAAGCTGCGTGGAGAAGGGGTGGATGGAGAGGGGGGTGGAAAGGGGGGCGGAGAGTGAGAAGGGAGGAGGGGGCCTTCCTCTCTCCCACCCCCTCTCTGCCCCTCCTCCCTCTCTGCCCCCCCCTCCACTCTTAAATCTCTATCCCCTCCCTCTCCCTCTCTACCCCCCTCCTTCCCTCTCCACCCCCCCCCCTCTCTAGCCACACCTGCGCATTTGGGGGTTATGAGTGAGTGGATAGGGCGGGGGATGGGGTAAAAGGAGCGAATGAATAATATTAATATAATATCAGGGGGCTGGGGGGGGGGGTTAGTGTGTGTGTGTGGGGTGGTTAGTGCGTGCGGGTGACACCAAAGGCCGCCCCCCTCCCCCGCAACCGGGTCCCCTTTGGTCTAGTTTGACATAAAACTCATTTCATTTGCTTTAAGTACTCAGCTAAGGTTGCTATTGAACAGAGTAGTGAAGCGAGTCCCAAAGGTAGGTTAATATATAATTTGCATAGGAACTGCAGATGCTGGTTTAAACCAAAGATAGGCACAATAAGCTGGAGTAATTCTGAGGGTCAGGAGGCATCTCTGGAGAAAAGGAATAGGTGATGTTTCGGGTCAAAACCCTTCTTCAGACATATATCATTTATATCAGGGCTGAGGAAGGGTCTCAACCCGAAGCATTACCCATTCCTTCTCTCCAGAGATGCTGCCTGTCCCGCTGAGTTACTCCGGCATTTTGTATCTATCTTCGGTGTAAAACAGCATCTGCAGTTCCTTCTTACACCTATCATTTATATCAGCATCTGCTTTGATCTGTCGTTTTCACACCATACCCTTCCATATCTCTCTACACTCCCTCTCCCCTGACTAATATTCTGAAGAAGGGTCTCGACCCGAAAAATCGCAGATTTCTTCTCACCAGAGATGCTACCTGTCCCGTTGAGTAACTCCAGCATTCTGTGGCTATTTTCTGCACAAAAGTGTGATTAACTCTTAACTCCCTGCAAGACTTTAATTTCAAGGACAGTTAGTGATGGACAGTGAACATTAGGCAGTAACATACTTCAGTTACTCAAGCATTTTGTGTCTATCATTTTTTTTGCATTTCATTTATATCATAAGTTAGGGATGGATAGTGAACATTAGGCAGTAACATACTTCAGTTGCTCAAGCATTTTGTGTCTATAATTTTTTTTTGCATTTCATTTATATCATAAGTTAGGGATGCATAGTGAACATTAGGCAGTAACAAATACTTCAGTTACTCAAGCATTCGGTGTCATATCATTTTTTTCGCATTTCAATGATATCATAAGATTACAGGTGCATCATATAAAGTGTGTTTAAAGCACTATATTCAAGTAAGTACTGTATTTTTGAACACTACAGGGAAGGAAGGGGGTTTAAAGCTTGAGGCTAACTTCCACCTTGTGATTCCTTCACTATACCAGTTGGGGTCCCATCTTAACAAGAGTTGTTCATTGGGGCGCCCTGGGCTTCTGGGAGAGCATCCAGGTCACGTGTCCTTTGTGCGCGGTCAACCTAACCTGAAAGTTGGAAAGAAAAGCCCCGCCCCGCCCTTGCAGCACGTCCAGGCGGCGCGCCCGACGATTGGACGGAGCGCCCGTCAATCAGCGCCGCGCCCGCCCAATCGGTAGGCGCAGCCGCGTATTTAGGGCGGGCCGACGGCTGCGTTTCCGACTGTCAGGTTTGGGTGCGCGCAAACGCCCGGCATCCGAGCGAGCAAGCGGGCGGGGAGGAGCAATCGGTGGGGCGGGCGGGGGGGAGGGGGTGGGACTGACGGGCGCTCGAAGGCTCCGCGTCTAGTTTCGCCGCTGTCGGTAGTTTGGGGGGGGGTGGGCGGGAGGGTGGGGGGGGACTGACCGAAGAGAGGGGGGTTGGGGGGTGAAAGAAAACGAAGAGGAGGAAAAAAAAACCCCGATTCATTAATGGATTTGACAAAAAAGTTTCCCCAATTTACCTCATGTCTGAGGTGAAAGTGCTCTGTAATCTCGCCTCTTGAGTCGGATTTAAAGGGGAGAGGAGGAGGGGGGGGAGGTGGTGTTTCTCCTGAGGAAAAGAGCGGCGAGGAGAGAAGGAGGTGGAATTTGCTGGAAGATGGTGTAGAGGGGGAAGCGCCGGGTGGGCAGGGAGCGAGGGCAGTGCGGCCGAGGCGGGGCTGGGGCCGGAGCCCGGGGCTGGGGCCGGGGCGGGCGGGGGAGCGCCGCGTCCCTCGGTCATGGCGCTGTGCGGCACCAGCGCGGCGGCGGCGGCCGGCCAGCAGCGCCAGAGCGTCGCCAAGCTGATGGCTTATAACGGCGCCGGGGCCGCCCACCACCACCATCATCACAACCACCACCATCACCACAACCACCACCATCATCACCACAACAACAACAACCAGCAACAGCCACCTCCCCCTCAGTCGCATCCCCACCATCCTCATCTACATCCCGGGGGTGGTGTTGCCGGTGGAGGTGGTGCAGGAGGAGGAGGCGGCGGCGGCATCGGTACAGCCGTACACCCGGTCCAACATCACCACCACCCGGCCTCCGGCGCCGCCTCGTCGTCCTCCTCCTCTTCGTCCTCCTCGTCGGCGGCGGCGGCCGCTGCTGCTGCTGCTGCGGCGGCGGCAGCGGCAGCGGCGATGCTGAACCCGGCTCAAGCGCCGTATTTCCCGTCCCCGGCGCCCGCCGCCGCCGCCACGGTGCAAATCCACGCCGCCGCCGCCGCCAAGGCACATCAGCTGGACATCGAGCCCGACAGACCCATCGGATATGGAGCCTTCGGAGTAGTCTGGTAGGTGCGAGGCCAGTTGCCACGATTTTTGGATCTGTTGCTAAGAGTTTGCTCAGCAGGTCTTTTTTTCAGATAGCACGCCCAGCGCTGTGCAACCTCGCAGGTGCTCGGTACCAATTCTATTGTATCCGTTTGTATTTAAAACCCCACATTTGCTAACTTTGCACTCTCTCCCCTTCTGACACGGGACTTGCTTGTTTCAGACGGTTTTTGTTCTGTTACATTAGTTGAGCTCGATTTGGCATGTTAGGGGTGGTCACAATTTCAAAGTACGCTACTGGATGCATTAAAATTAGTTTGCCACTTGCCCTTTTTAATCGACTTAAGGAGTTGAGATTCATGTCACTGCTGCCCATGCAGTTAATTGAGAGGAAGTTTGATGGGTTTTGTTATTCAGGTGTTAAAGGTAGACGGTTACCGAAGATCTATTGACTTCTAATGGTACAGCGCGAAAATTCGGCAAGCGTTTTCCTGTTCTGGTCTTTCTTTCCAGAGATGCTGCCTGTCCCACTGAGTTACTCCAGCATTTAGTGTGTATCTTTGGCAGAAATCAACGTTGCTCAGCTTGCTATATGGACCGAAGGAAATTCAGCGGGACTTGCGACTTGTATATATTTTATACCCTTCTGCCTAAATCGAGAACGTAAAAGTTGCTGGGTTAGTATTTTTACCGTCTATCTTGAAGTATGTGTGTATGTGTAGCATTGGGTTACGAGGAATATTTTGTGGGTACTCGGTTAGTTTAAACTAAAGCATTGGATTTTTTAGCGTACTCACTACAGAGCTATTTGGAGCAATTACTTCCCAGAGTGTCTTGGGGTTGGACAAGGTTTTTTTCATTCTACATTTGTGACCGGCTTTGGCTTCAATTTGTGTAGCAAGGTGGAATCACTTGAGGCCTGTAAATTTGTGACTTGCCTTTCCGTAAAGCAACAATTGTTCATTTTTGTCTTTATTGGTGTATTTCAGCTGGTCACGTGAACTGGTTTCCAAAGAGTAAGCGTCGTGTAGTAATTGCAGATTTTCATAATCGCGGCGGTGTTACAGGTCATTAGCAAATTGTTGAGGCATGACACTTTGGTAGTCTTGACATTGCCGTATATCACTTGAGTAATTCTGATGAGACAACTTGCATATCTGATGTTGATTACAAATTTAGGAGGCCCCCATGCTGAAACTTTTGTCATTTATCATTTGTAAAAAATCTTTTGAAAATAACCGAGTAATCTGATCAAAGAATAATATGATGCTCATCATATTATTGATGATGGTTCTCAGAGTTATTAGTAAGGTTTTGTATAACCTTTGCGTGACAGCGATGTTGTTCGGTCAATGAATTGTTAGGGTGCAGTATAATGCAGATTATAATTTAGGCAATTAAATTAAAATATTGAGTTGCACTACATTTATCATTTATTATTCCACTCTACTGATCTTAACCCTTTAAAATGTGCACATGTTAGATATAATTAAGCAAAGTCTGTTGAATTGTAATATCAGCATCAAGAAAAAAGATTTGAATAAAGGTGGAATAAAGCAGGAAGTTTTCTATGGATATCCAGTGGATAGTGTGGACCAATGACACTAAATTGCAATTGTTATTTTTGAAAAATCCTCAGTCTTTGGAGATTAGGTCTTACTATATGATGTTAAATTTCACATGTAATTTTTTTATTTGAATTTAAACCACTTGGGTCCCTATAATCATACCCTGTTTTATTCTGAGATTATCAGAAAAATAAAGCATTTTTGAACAATTCTGGTTTAAGATGCATTCCCTATCGCAGCATAATTTCTACATCAGTGAAATTTAACATTAGGTTTATGTCTGCAATGGAACAGTTTTAGGTAGACACAAAATTACTGGAGAAACTCAGCGGGACAAGCAGCATCTCTGGAGAGAAGGAATGGGTGACGTTTCGGGTCGAGACCCTTCTTCAAATTGATGTCAGGGGAGTGGGCGGGACAGAGATAGAATGTAGTCAGAGACAGTAAGACTGGTGGGAAAACTGGGAAGGGGGAGTATATGGAGAGAGAGAGGGAAAGCAAGGGCTATTTGAAGTTAGAGAAGTCAATGTTCATACTGCTGGGGTGTAGGCTACTAAAGTGAAATATGAGGTGCTGTTCCTCCAATTTGTGTTGGGCATCACTGACAATGGAGGAGACCCAGGACAGAAAGGTCAGATTGGGAATGGGAGGGGGAGTTAAAGTGCAACCGGGAGATCAGATAGGTTAAGGTGGACTAAACGGAAGTGTTCAGTGAAATGATTGCTGAGCCTGCTTTTCGTCTTGTCGATGCACAGGAGTTGACACCTGGAACAGCAGATACAGTAAATGAGGTTGGAGGAGGTGCAAGTGAACCTCTGCCTCACCTGGAAAGACTGTCTGGGTCCTTGGATGGAGTCGATGGGGGAGGTAAAGGGACAGGTGTTGCATCTCCTGCGGTTGCAAGGGAAAGTGCCTGGAGAGGGGGTGGTTTAGGTAGGAAGGGACGAGTTGACCAGGGAGTTGTGGATGGAATGGTTCCTGCGGAAAGCAGAAAGGGGTGGAGATGGGAAGATGTGGCTAGTAGTGGGATCCCGTTGGAGGTGCCAAAAATGCTGGAGGATATGCTGTATGCGACGGCTGATGGGGTAGAAGGTGAGGACAAGGGGGACTCTGTCCTTGTTACGAATGAGGGTTGGGGGAGCAAGAGCGGAGCTGCAGGATATCGAGGAGACCCAAGTGAGAGCCTTGTCTATAATGGAAGAGGGGAACCCTCGTTTCCTAAAGAATGAGGACATCTCTGATGACCTGGTATGGGAAAACATCAGCCTGGGCCAGGGGCGGAAACCCTCAGAGAGGGGGAGGGGGGGGGGCAGGGAGGACACGTACCAAAAGGTGGACACCCTACAGGTTGGAAAGCAAATATGCAAGATCTCAAAATGGCAAGCAAGTGATAATTGGATTAAAATCCAATGACTAGGCAGAGAGACACCCTACCAAAGGATTTTATTAAAAATAACGCTTATGTAACTTATGTTGGTGGACTTAAGGTCCCTCATTTTAACTGCCCTCAAATAGTGGGAATAATCTTTAATTATTCCATTGTAGAGATCTGCAGTCAATGCTTTCTTGGTTCAATTAATACCTATGGTCAGTGCAACTGACCACAAGTGCTTGTTGGTACTATTTTTGTGAATTGGATGATCTTTTAAACATAAAATAGACAAAAATGCTGGAGTAACTCAGTGGGACAGGCAGCATCTCTGGAGAGAAGGAATGGGTGACTTTTCAGGTCGAGATCCTTCTTCAGACCTTTTAATCCTTCCAATTTTTTAAACATGTTTGGATCCACCAGGAATGTAGCCCAAGAATTTAAATGTTCAAAACTAGTCATTGGATTTTAATCCAATTATCATTTGCTTGCCTTTTTGAGATCTTGCACATTTGCTTTCCAACCTGTTGGTTTTTGTACCTCAATTTTTGTATTTTTCCCTCACTTTCATATTTTCCCAAATTGGGCCAGGTGTTTGATTCAACATTAGCATGTTTGTTTCCCAATTCTATTCCAGGACTTGAGCATATAATGTAGGTGAACACCTTGAAATACTTTTTTGATGTAATTTATTTAAGATATGTTAAACTGTCTCCTTGCTTTGATCTGAAGGATTTCTGAGAACATTGTAAAGAACTATCCAGCCAAATATTTATAATTCGCTCTACAACAGTGCAGATTACTGCATTTTCCCAATTGTTTGTGGATCTTGGGGTCCACAAACAAACAGCCTACATAGGCAATCCATTTGTTAGGTAAGGATTTTGATCCTGAGAGCTGTCCATTAGCCAATTTCCCTGCAAGTAATCTCATAGACATTAAACTATATTCTATTCTTCTGCATATATTCTTTATAAAATTATTTTTCTGCATTGAATAATCACCCTAATATCTATAGTTAGACCAAAGAGACGTATTGTATCCAGTCATTAATGAATAACCAGAAATATTACTGGCTTTGAAAAATGCTTTCAACATGTATTTATGAATTTGTGTAAATGGAATTTCCTCAAATTAAGATAATTTGTAACCTGGGAAGCCCCAGTATTTAAAAATGTAATTGTTGGCCATGTTATTTGAAATACTCCAAGGAGGACTAGAATGTGTAATGTTACATTTTAGCCAATTAAGTACATTTTCATGACAAATTGTCATATTCCCAAATTTATGCCACTGGTATTTCTCTCTAGTTAATACTCTATTCCTGACGCAGATTTCTGCGCAACACCATTGGCTGCATTCTGTTCAGATTTGCTTTTATCTAATCCTCGTCTTGCAAAATTTAAGATACACTTTTTACACTTCCCATCCAACAGTTTAAATGTTTAAATATCAAGTGCAATCTATATTTATTTCATTTTACATTATAGAGTCCTTTAACCACAGCTGACTTACGACTAACTGACCTACATTTTCTCAGCTTTTTAGAAGTTTAATTTGTTTTGCTTTGTGACCTAATTTTCCATTACACCTTTTTGGAAAACTTCAGTCTGCACTGATCTCCATTTCTTCTTGGGTTCTATTCCAAATGTCTTAAATTTCAGGCTTAAGTATTCTTCAATTAATTGCTTAGTAGCTAATGAGAGGAGTTAAATGGTTGATTGAGGATGAAATGATGGCTAAGTTTAGAAGAAAATTCGGCAACACCTCAAATTAAGAATACTTAAGGCATCATTGTCAAATTTCATAATTTGATGCTGTAAAGTGTTTATACACGTTATAAATTTGAATTTAGGGTGTGCATTGAATTTTGGGGTAAATAAAATTAATCTAACATAGTGTAGCATCTAACGTACTAAAACATGACACACAAAAAATTAACAGTCACATGATCTTTTTACATTGACTTGAAGGCTTTCTCAGAACTTTATTGAATATCTTGGAGGTATAGCGGGATGAAAATGTATAAATTTGCAGACCTTGCAGTGGATGCTGAATGATAGTTTAAAACAGTGAGGTGGTACATTTTAGGAGAATAAATGTGCATGGTTCGATTTTACTGGATGTAGATAATTTGAAGAATTTTATATATCAGTCCTTGGCTGTATTTATCACTTTCAATGTCATTAGAACTTAAAGTCAATTTATTTATTTTTTCACATACAATAGTAAAAAGTTTTTGTGGCGTGCTAACCAGTTAGCAGAAAGACAATACATGATTACAATCGAGCCATTCATAATGTGCAGATGCATGATTAGGGAATAACGTTTAGTGCAAGATAAAGCCAGTAATGTCCGATCAAAATAGTCCGAGGGTCTCCAATGAGGTAGATTGTAGTTCAGGACTGCTCTTTAGTTGTGGTAGGATGGTTCAGTTGCCTGTTAATAGCTGGGAAGAAACTGGCCTTGAATTTGGTGGTGTGTGTTTACGCTCTTCTATGCCTCTTGCCTGATGGGGGAGGAGAGAAGAGGGAGTGGCCAGGGTGTGACTCATCCTTGATAATGCAGCTGGCCTTGCCGAGGCAGTGTGAGGTAGAAATAGAGTCAATGGAAGGAAGGTTGGATTGTGTGATGGTCTGAGCTGCATCCACAATTCTCTAGAAGAATGAGTGCAAACAAGGATGGTTATGCAAAACCTGCTCTCAATTGATCTTTGGTTGATTGTTGTCCATTTCTAGAAGGATGCCAATGCTCTGATGCTGAAAATATCTACCTGAATGGTACTTGAAAAGGGCATGCATTGTGAGAATAGAGAAGTTGGTGTTACTCTCGTCTTGACCAAGTGGTTCAGGGGGGAAAATAAGAGAGCTTTTAAATTTATTTGAAACTCTCATTGATAAGTTCCACTAATAGCTTGGGTGTAATCCAGATAATTGGCAGACAAATTAGAGTATTATGAAACCTTACGCAGCAGTAATGATCTGGATTCCACTACCAGCAAAGCTGTAGAAGCGTAGCTGATAAAATTTGGTGATACAGAAGGAAATATTTGTAGTACGTATGGGAAGTACACGAGGCAAATTACCTCCCATGCTGCATGACTAATTTATCATCCACTGAGTTATTTGTCTGGAGAAGAGTATTTGTTGACTATTTTGCTTGTTTAAGGCATTAACGCCTTTAATTTGAGTTTTAATGGTTGTGCTGCAATGGTCTTATTGGTTTATCCTGAATGTTGCTTTGCATAACTTTCTTTTGTTTCCCATTAAAATTTCCTTGGTGAGTGATATTAGAGCATGTTGGCTAAATGCTGTAAAATCTCTTGATCTCTGATGTGTACTAATACTTTAATATCGTAACAAGGATTGGGTTTTAAAGTAAAAACTGCAACATATTAGTGCATCTTTAAGAAATGTTCAAGATTTGGATCCTATAAATTAAACATGATTTGAAATTGAAGTTTAGTTTACTGTCAAGTGTACTGAGGTACAGTGAAAAGCTTTTGCTGTGTGCTAACCAGTCAGCGGAAAGGCAATACATCATTACAACTCGGCTTGCTGATGCATGTAGGTTTTGTTAGTGTCAAGTTTAAGATCCACACATGCTTTCTACATTGAATATTTTCAGATTCCTGCCTTCGCACTATTGTGTTTGTAAGAAGGCTGTTTCTTGTGTTTTCTGTCAGAAGCCAGAGAACCATGTTTCCAGAGTATCTCTAGAACTCGGTATGTAATCTGCTTTTGTGCATGCTGTAGTAGTTGTGTTCATATATCTGGGAGACCTGTGAACTTTGAGCTGGTGTGGGTATTTATGGAGTTGAATAATATTGATGGGTAGAACAATGTGGATTAGTTTGAATGGATAGGAGGAATTTTAGCAACTTCAACAATTGTTTTCTAAATAAGGATGTGCATGTTTTACTGCATGACAATGAAGTAGTGAAAATATTGTATTTCATAAATGTATTTGTATATTATGAATATAAAGTGGATAGATTTTTTTTACATTTACGGCATTGTCTAGTCTATAAATTCACGGTATTGTCAAATCTCTGTAACATTATCTAGTTAATGCATTATGTACAAAGCATCATTACCATTCATGTGGCCTCATTGAACAATATATGAATGAATAAGGTTATTGGCCAAGTATTCACATGCAAGGAATTTGCCTTGGTGCTCCACCTGCAAGTGACAACATGACATACAGTGACAGTTAAGAATGATACATAAAACATTAAACATTAATAATAAAACATTATTGATTAAACATGTGAATTAAATAAAATACCAGAGCAAAAGGAGGCTACAGATTTTTGATTATTGAGTAGAGCTACTACTCGTGGAAAAAAAGCTGTTTTTAAGTCTGGCTGTGGCAGCTTTGACAGTTTGGAGTCGCCTTCCAGAGGGAAATGATTCAAAGAGTTTGTGGTCAGGGTGAGAGGGGTCAGAGATTATCTTACCCGCTCGCTTCATGGCCCTTGTGGTGTACGGTTCATCAACGGAGGGAAGGTTGCAGCCAATAACCTTCTCAACTGACCGGACAATTTGCTGCAACCTCCGGGGTCGTGCTTGGTGACTGAGCCAAACCAGACCATGATGGAGAAGGTGAGGACAGACTCTATGATGGCCGTATAGAATTGGACCATCATTGCCTGTGGCAGATTGTGCTTCCTCAGCTGCCACAGGAAGTACATCCTCTGTTGTGCCTTTTTGACTGTGGAGTCGATGGTAGCCCCTCACTTAACGTCCTTGGAGATGATGGTTCCCAGGAACTTAAAAAACTCCACAGATGTGACTGGTGTTGTTGATGGTGAGTGAGGAGAGGGGAGCTCTCCTAAAGTTGACAATCAATTCCGCTGTCTTGAGAGCGTTGAGCTCCAGGTTGGTGCAATGGCACCAGGACGTCAGCAGTCTGTAGGCAGATTCTTCCCCATCCTGGATCAGTCCAATCAGGGTTGTGTCGTTCGCAAACTTGAGAAGCTTGATATAGGAGTCGGTAGAGGTGCAGTCATTGATGTAGGGAGAGTAGAGGGGAGAGTACGCAGCCTTGCGGTGCTCTTATGCTGAGGGTTTGCGGGTCCAAGATGTGCTTTCCCAGCCTCGCATGGTGTTTCCTGTCTGTTAGAAAGCTGGTGATCCACCGACAGAGGGGTTCAGGCACAGTCAACTCGGAAAGTTTGGAGTTGAGTAGCTCTGGCACAATGGTGTTGAATGCAGAGCAAAAATCAACAAACAAAATCCTCGCATAGGTTCCCTGGCGGGATAGGTGCTGGAGGATGAAGTACAGGCCCAGGTTGACTGCGTCATCCACAGATTTATTGGCCCGATATGCAAACTGCAGAGGGTCCAGCAGGGGGTTCATGATATTTTTCAGCTTGGCCAGCACAAGCCTTCCAAGGGTCTTCATATCTACAGAGGTCAGTGCGACAGGTCTGAAGTCATTAAGACGAGTAATCCTTGCCTTTTTGGGTACAGGGACAATAGTGGAGACTTTTAAGCTGGCCGGGACAGTACAGATTTGTGGGGACTGGTTGAAAATGTCTGTAGGCCGGTGCCAGTTGTTCAGCACAGAGCTTGAGAGTAGAGGGGGAAACATTGTCCGGTCCTGGAGATTTCTGGCTTTTCTGACTTCTGAAAAGCCTCTCCTATTTTATTGTTAATGATTGAGAAGTGATATTGTGCAGCACGGAGGGTGTGGGTAATTGGGTGTGAAGTGGTGAATGGAGTGGGGCGGGTGAGAAAGGGTCCAGTCAACTCGGAAAGTTTGGTGTTGGCAGAGCTGTTACATAGGACACAGCCCAGTAGGTCCAGGATCTTGGATTGCATTCTTACCTCGGTCTTTGCATTGGCTGCCACAAGCTTCTATCCTTGTGTCCCTTAACATTCCGGAAGTGGCGGCTCTGTTGACAGCAGCGGCTCGCCAGTAGTCCGTCTGTTTTTTACTTTTTGTTGTTGTTTTCTTTTGAATTGTTTTAGTTAAATTTTAGTTTATTAGGTTGTGTTTATGTGCGGGGGGGGGGGGGGGGGTGAAACATGTTTTTTTGTCTCTTCGGGGGAATGGGACTCTTTTTGTCGTATCCCCCTTCTCTGCCTCCGTCTGCACTGAGGCCTAATGGCAGAGCTGGCGGCCTTCAACTGCGACCGACCTCGAGGCTCCGGAAGCAGAGGCAGCCAGGCCTTACCAGGGCTCTCGCTTAACTTTTTTTCCCTGTTGCCAGCCGGGCAACCTTGACAGCTTTTTAGGTTGCCAAATGACAGTTTAGATGGTCTTTAAAGACGGTTTGCATGACACGTGCGATAATGTGCTCGGACGAAGTGCATAGTCACCAGTCGGAATTATGCTCAATGAAGCAGTCCAATATTATGTTCAAGAAGGAACTGCAGATGCTGGAAAATCGAAGGTAGACAAAAGTGCTGGAGAAACTCAGCGGGTGCAGCAGCATCTATGGAGCGAAGGAAATGGGCAACGTTTCAGGCCTGAAAAAGAGTTTTGGCCCGAAACGTTGCCTATTTCCTTCGCTCCATAGATGCTGCTGCATCCGCTGAGTTTCTCCAGCTCTTTTGTCTACCTTCACATATTATTTCTGCTTCAAATAACTCACAAACTAAACATATTCTCCAATCAAGACATGATATATACCACAATGACATGCAGCAAAATTATAATACAGTATCTCAACTCTTTTTACACATTACAATTCATGCAATTTCTATTATTTCTTTCCACTTCCAAACAAAAATGTGGTTGGATTATTCAGCGTATGATCAACTTGTGTCAATAAATCCTGGACCATGGTAACATGTATGCGTACCATGCACACTACAGATTTATGCAAGCATGTTTTCTGTGAAGGACCGAAAATTTATCCACAACAAAATATACAGGATGCAAGGAATTTTCTAAAGGCATTTTATGATAATAGCTGTTAAAACTGACTATACCCATCTGACATGTTAAATATTACACTAACTGACAAGAGATGGCCAAAGGACATAACTGCAGCAAGTGTTCTTTTGGTAATATGTTTAAAGGCGTGTCAAAACAAATAATAATATTGGGCATTAAAACACATTTGATTGCATTCCGTTATCAAACATAGTCAATGTTCACTCTGTAGACCATGAAGCACAATAGAGTTAGGGGGTGTGTGTGAATCAGTGCGGGGTGGATAGATGGTGGGGGGGTGGTTTGAGAAGGCAATCGATGCAGAATGGATGGATTGAGGCAGGTGAATTAGTACGTGTTGGTTGGAGTATGTAAAATTGTTAGGGGAGAGCACTGGGGATGTCGGTGGTGTTGAATGGGGGGTTCAGTAAAGCATGAATGGGGGTAGTCAAAAATGCTGGAGAAATTCAGCGAGTGAGGCAGCATCTATGGAGCTAAGGAAATAGGCAATGTTTCGGGTAGAGACCCTTCTTCAGACTGTTCCCCCCCCCCATTCTTCTTGAATGGGGAATCGGTACAGGATGGATGGGAAGGGGGGGGGGGTCAGCACAGGATGAATGGAAGGGGATCAGTACAGGATGAATGGGGGGGGGATCAGGACAGTGTGGATCGGAGGGTCTGGGCAGGATGAATGGGGGGAGAAGTGCAGCAAGGGGGGGGTCAGTGTAGGATGGTGGCAGGAGAATCAATGCGAGATGGGGAGGGGAGCACAGGGGATGTCAGTGAGGACTGAATAGAGGAGGGAATGGGGATCAGTGCGGGATGGAGAGGAGGGGTCCAAGGATAAGAGGGGTGGAGGGGGGCGTACAAGAGAGAGGGGGGGGCAGTGGAGGTGGGGAGGAAGGAAGGTCAGTGCTCCTCGGACAACATCTCCCCGCTGCCTTGGCCGTCCCTGTCCAACGCAAAAGTGCTGCCGCCAAAGGGGGAGACAGTTGGGATCTCCTCGCCACCGCCTCCCCTCCTCCGCCAGCCGACAGGAAGGTGCGGGGCCGAGCGGTGCAGGTGCTTCAGACGGCGGAAGGAGGCCTCCCTCTCCCTTTCCCTCTCCCTTGCAAATCCGCCAACGGCGCTTTCAAAACAACCCCTCTCACACGCCGAGACCGGGAGGAGGGAGGAGGGAGAGGGAGGCCTCCTTCCGCCGGTGCTGTTGCTGCTGTTCGGGGCCCGTCATTCGCTCCGACCCTTCGTCACCACGCACCTAGTATCTTTGCCCCGCAATCAAAGATACTAGAGGAATACTGACACTGACACTAAACGTCATGTTCCTATTCTCCAGAGATGCTGCCTGACCCGCGGAGTTACTCCAGTTATTTGTGTTTATCGGTATAAACTAGTATTTGATTGCCAAGCCGGGCAAAATGAGTCTCCGTTTAGCTTGCCCGGCGGCACTTTGGGGTGGTCAATGGCACCCGGGCAACCGCTAATTTCGAGCCCTTCTTACCAACGCGAGGCTGGCCGAATTCGGAGCTGTGGCGGTGGCCTGGCTTTGGAGCTGTGGCTGCGACCAGAATTCGGGGCTAGGCCGCGGGCCAGTGGACGACATCGTCAGGAGCTCACAGGTCACAGGCTGGTGACCTGTTTTTCCGGAGCTCCCGCAAATACAGCTGCGTGAGCTCCAGAAAAACTACGGCTGGAGGGCGGCAGCTTCGACCACCCCGGGCCACGGAACTCGGTTGAGCTGCGGAACTTACTCACCAACATCCGGCGGGGTCATAACATCGGAAGCCTGGATCGCCTCAGTGCAGAGGGAGAATAAGGAGGGAAGAGACAGAGACTTTAAGACTTTTGCCTCCATCACAGTGAGGAGGTGCCTGGTGAACTCACTGTGGTGGATGTTAATTTGTGTTTATTGTATGTTTCGTTATTTATTATTATATGTATGACTGCAGGCAACAAAATTTCGTTCAGACCGAAAGGTCTGAATGACAATAAAGGAATCCAATCCAATGTAGTCCTGCAGCATGGAATTTGCCAGACAGGATTCACTTAACGACATTCAGTCATATTGTAAGACCAAGATTCAGGCAGAACTGTGCTTTCAATTTTGATCTTTCCACAGTGTTTGATGTTTTTCTTGGTGTGCATCGCTGAGAACAGCCCATAGAATTAGAATTAGAATTACCTTTATTGTCATTCAGAGTCTGAACGAAATTTCGTGCCTGAAGTCATACATACAATAATACAATAATAAACAACAATAAACACAAATTAACATCCACCACAGTGAGTCCTCCAAGCACCTCCTCACTGGTGGAGGCAAAAATCTTAGGGCTGCAGTCTCTTCCCTCTTCTCCCTCTGTGCTGAACCGATACCATAGATCAGTGTTACGCAGATGCTTGGAATGATCCTTGATAAGGAACCATGCATTCTTTTTGAGACCTTTGTAAATGCACAGTCCACAGAGGTGAATGACTATCTCAGAAGAGATCAGATGGGAGGACCAATGGGGTCTTGTGAAATGTTTCTCAATGCACTTGTATTGTTATGGGGTAGTAGAAGCTGTTGAATATCTGTAGTTGCAGGGCAAGTGTGATATCCTGTACTTTAAAACGGCAGTTGGTGTACATCTTGGTCTCAGCAGTCATGGTTTTTACTAGAAAATTCTTAGAAAACATATTGTTAAATTGCACTCATCTCAATGGTCTTTGTTTACCACATCCATTGGTTTAAGCAGCAGCAACAGTATTTCACAATCTTTATTGCAGTTGATGGGCAATATTAAAAGGTTTTTGTAAGTTGAACATTTGAACACGTGATCATTGCAGCTTTTATTGAAGTTCTAGCACACTTGTTTTAGAATACAATTATGTAGGCAAGCTAGCCATCAGAAAAAAAACTTCATGTCCCAATTGTCATAGTCAAATCTTTGGTTACAGTCTTAATGCTTTTAACATGTGTTTATTCTTTGATCTCAAAGTTGTTTAGACTGCCTATTTATTTTATTTACTACTTATCCATCTTCCTCTTCCTTTGTTCTCCTTCCTCATAATGATCCTTCTGAGGTTCCCATACTCCTGCCAGATTCTCAAATATCACCAGCAAAACCTCTTTGTTAGGATGTGCTGGCTCTGGAGAGGGTCCAGAGGATGTTTACTAGAGTGATCACAGTGTCTTATTGAAACATATAAGATTATTAAGGGATTGGACATGCTAGAGGCAGGAAACATGTGCCTGATGTTGAGGGAGTCACAGTTTAAGAATAAGGGGTAAGCCATTTAGAACGGAGATGAGGAAAAACTTTTTCACAAAGTTGTGAGTCTGTGGAATTCTCTGCCTCAGAGGGCGATTGAGGCTAGTTCTCTGGATGCTTTCAAGAGAGCTAGACAGAGCTCTTAAAGATAGTGGAGTCAAGGGATATGGGGAGAAGGCGGGAACGGGGTACTGATTGTGGATGATCAGCCATGATCACATTGAATGGCGGTGCTGGCTCGACAGGACGAATGGCCTACTCCTGCACTTATTGTCTATTAATCCCAGTAACAAGTAGGTTAACATATGATGAGCGTTTGACGGCACTGGGCCTATACTCGCTGGAGTTTAGAAGAACGAGGGTGGACCTAATTGAAATGTACAGAATAGTGAAAGGCTTAGCTAGACTGGATTTGGAAAGGATGTTTCCACTAGCGGGAACCAGCAGGACCATAGGTCATAGCCTCAGAATTAAAGGACGTTCCTTTAGGAAGGAGATGAGGAGGAATTTCTTCGGTCAGAGGGTGGTGAATCTGGAATTTTGAGGCCAAGTCAATGGATATATTTAAGGCAGAGGTAGATTCTTAATTCGTACTTGTGTCGGAGGTTATGGGGAGAAGGCAGGAGAATGGGATTAGGAGGGAGAGATCAGCCATGATTGAATGTCTGAAGAAGGGTCTCGACCCGCAATGACACCCATTCCTTCTCTCCAGAGATGCTGCCTGTCACGCTGAGTTACTCCAGCATTTTGTGTCTATCTTTAAACCAGCATTAGCAATTCTTTCCTACACAGCCATGAATAAATGGCCTAATTCTGCTCCTATCACAAGATTTATGATCTTTGACTGAAGTGGTCTTGGTCCTGCAGTGTAACCTGTCTGATTTGTAAAGGTTCTTCTGCCCTAGAAACTGTCTCAATACACAGAATTCTACAACCCTGTCCGTGTTATCCCACCAGTCACCAATTTGCCCTGTCCTCTATTTTTGAATTTGCTAACACATGACATTAGCAGTAATCCTCGGATTACAACCATTTTTAACGTATTTTTAAAAAAAAATGTTTTAGCTTTTTTCTGTTATTGGTACTGCAATGTATTAGGAATGCCATTGAATGCAACGGGTTGATTTTTTTCTTTTTCGGTGAATAATGTTTCAATAATGAGTTTAATCTCAAAACATAGCGCCAAATGAATTTGTCATGTAGTTCAACCAACAACTGAATTTGTTTTTTGTTTTGAATTTTGGAGAATGTTGAATGAGGGACCATGATTACAATATACTGGGGAAATCTTAAAATTGAGCCGAATTGGAATTTAGTAGAGAGTATTGAATCTGGAATTCTATATCCTGGATATTATTCAAGGTTAGATCATTGGAGGTATTTAAAAGGAGAGTAAATGTTTGAAAGGTTTGAAAAAAAGTGCAGCAAAGCGACAAAGCACTTAATTCAGTCTGAAAAGTTGTGTATTACTTTACCTAAATGGTTTGACACAGTATTTTCAATACTTTGTATCAAAAAAGAATTTCCGCCTCGAAGCTTTGTTCTCCAATTATCAATAAGGTAAATGACATCTCTGAACCTGTGACAGGTGCAACCTGGTTCAAGACCCCAAAAATGGTCTTCTATAACTGGAAGACAGGTATGGCCTAGACAAGGCCATCGGGAAAGGAAAGGGACATTTTCAGTCTAAACTAGAGGATCAGGTAGACCTTTGGCAGCTGTGGCAGGGCTTGCATGCCATTACTTCCTCTAAGGTGGAAACCAAGTAAAAAGTGCTACATCGCTCCCAGATGAGCTCAATGTTTTTTGTGCTCACTGTGAAATAAAGAGCCTCTCTATCTTCTCAAGCCCCAAATGACACTGTAATCTGTTGTCAAGATTCTTAACGAGGGTGAACTTTTGAAAAGCTCCCAGGCCGCATTCATAAAACCTGCGTGGTCCTACTGGCTGGAGATTTTGCGGACATAGTCAACCTTTTACCTGAGAGGCAAGGTCTCTTTAAAGACATCCTGCTTTAAAAGGACATCCAAAATATAGGTGCTTAAGAAGAGCAAGATGACATGCCTGAACAACTATTGACTGGAGGTACTAATGCATTTCTCTTTGAGAGCGTGGTTATGATGCATATCAATTCCTGCCAGAGCAAGCATCTGGACGCACAACAAATCAACGAAGCATAATCTCTGGCTGGGGTCTCAACCCAAAACGTCGCATATTCCTTTTCTCCAGAGATGCAGTCTGGCCCGCTGAATTACTCCAGCACTTTGTATCTAAACCAGCTTCTGCAGTTCCTTCCGACGTATTCTTTGCCTCTCCACTCTGCACTGGACCACGTGGGCAAAAGGAATGCATATCAGGCTGTTGATCATTGACTACAGCATGGCATTCAACACCATCATCCCCTCTAAACGTGTTACATAACTCGGAGCAGTCTCTGCTCATACCTTTGCAATTGGATCCACAATTTCCTCATCGGCAGACCATAACCAGTATGAATTGGGAACAATACTTCCTTCTCTAACCATCAGCACAGGAGCAGCTCACAAATGCTTACTCAATCCCATGCTGTACTCTATACACATGACTGTGTAGTCAGACGCAGTGCCAATGCCATCTTTACATTCTCTGACAATGCTAGCACTGTGGGATGAATAATGGATAGTGATGAGTCCAAGTACAGGAGGGAGATTGATAATTTGATTGGTACTAGCGCAACAATCTTGCTCTCAACATCAGCAAGACTGAGGAACTGATTGACTTCAGGAAAGGAAAACAGGTTATCCATAAACCTGTCTTCATTGGGACAGCAGTGGAGGGAGTCGACATCAAGCTCCTGGGCTTGCGTAACTGAAAATCTGTCTGGGGCTATTGATGCAGTCACAAAGTGAGCTCATCAACGCCTCAACTTGGATTGAGGAGATTTCGTATGTTGTCGAATACTCTATATCAAACATCTCAACATGGTTGCGCAAACCCAGCTGATTGCATAATGGCCAGGTTTGGTAACTGAATACACTGGAAAGAAACATCACCCATTCCTTCTATCCAGAGATGCTGCCTGTCTGCTGAGTTACTCCAGCATTTTGTCTATGCAGGAAAGAAGTAGGCTGCAGAAAGTGTGAACTTTGCTCAGACTATCATGGGTACTGAACTCCCCACTGTAGAAAGGAGCTACAGGAGGTGATGCCTCAAAGGCACCTAGTATCATCAAAGATCCCCACCATCCTGACCACACTCTCATCTTGCTGCTACCATTGGGAAGAAGGTACGGTAGCCTGCGAGCTGTGCCCAGGTTCAAAAACAGTTTTGTCCTGTTAATCAACAGGCTTTTGAACACTGCACAACACGAAACACTACTCCAGCAACTTTGACCTACTATAGATTTTGCTTTGTTTGAACTATTGTAGTCTGGTTGCCTGGTATTACAGATTATTTTTTACAGCTTGGTTTGGTAACAGATTTGCCCAAGACTGCAAGAAATTGCAGTTGTGGACCATATTCCACACCATTGACTCCATCTGCACTTCACACTGCATCGGGAAAGCAGTCGGTATAATTAAAGGTCAATCCCATCAGGCAGAAAATATAGAAACAATAAAAGTGCACATCACCAGACTCTGAAACGGCTTATTTCCTTGTGTTATCAGGCTTCTGAATGACCCTTCCACAAGTTGGGGCACAGTCTGATTCTCTATCTCATTGAGGACTTTGTCTCTGGACTTGTGGTACTATAATGCTGAGAACTATATTCTGTAGGAGATGTATTTCCCAGTGGCGGAAGGAACTGCAGGTTCTAGTTTAAAATGAAGATAAACACAAACTGGAGTAACTCCATTTTACTATGTTTATTCTCATAGTTATTCTTTATAATCAGATTGGCTGCAAAGTTGTTTACAATCCAGCTTCACTGTGCTAGTTAGGATAAATAGCAAATTGGAAACTGGAATAACCCTTCCATTCTTGGCAACTGTACAGTTGTTCAATTAGATCCTTGCTGTCCTTCATTCCAACACCTTTCTTTACCATGATCAAATTCTCCCTGCCTCTGGATCCTCCCAAATTTTAACTTGGGGAGGAAGGAACTGTAGATGCTGGTTTACACCAAAGATAGACACAAAATGCTGGAGTAATTGTGCAGGACAGGCAGCATCTCTTGAGAGGAGGAGTGGGTGAAGTTTTGGGTCAAGACCCTTCTTCAGACTTTGTTATACATGGTATTCTTGAGTTTGGTTTGATTGTATTTATGTACAGTGTTATCTGATTTAATTGGATAGCATGTAAAACAGTGCTTTTCACTATACCTTGGTACACATGACAGTAATAAATATACATGATTGATTGTTGTATATTTGTTTTGAATTAATATGCCTGTTAAACTGCAGCAAGTGAGAATTTCAGTGTTCTGTTGCTGGTACATATGACAATTGGTACACAATATTGCCCAAGTGGGGGGGAGCGGACTGGCAGTTTGTTTATCTGAATATAAACAAGACCCAGACACCTGTTTTTTTTGCAGCACATGCACAGTGGTTCCATATGCCTTTTTCAATATCTGAATGACTGACAGGAACTACATGCAGCTATCAGCAAATCTTACTTCTTAGTGTCAAATTCTTAATTCCTTGGCATTCTTGTTCAATCTTTTTTTGCACTTTTTAAGATAATTTTAATCTCTTAGGATCACAATTTTTTGATCTTCTAGATTTTGGACGATTCTGAAATAGCAAATGATTCACAAACATTGAATTTTTACTTGCCTTTAAATTGATCGTAAAGCTGGACCCAGGTTTTTTCTTGTATTATGAAAGTATTTGCATGCTTTTTATACATTTGAGAATATTCTATACTAAACTGGTATGTTTTCTCTGGAATGCCAGTGGCTGCGGGGAGACCTGATAGAAGTACCGTATTTCCCGGCAATGAAGATGCACCTGCGTCGAAGACGCACCCCCATTTTGAGTTGCTAAATTTTGGGGGTGAAAAGGCTAGCGGGACAGGATCAAGAGTTTGGTTTAGTCCAGGGGTCGGCAACCTTTTTTGCATAGAGGCCAGGACCCATGTTTGTGATCAGATCGCCATAGTTAATAAATGGAGGTAATAATACATACTAACTTAATTAGTAATAATGCATACTAATAATACATAAATTAGTAATAATACATATGTGTTTTTCAATTAGGTTTCTGCAGTTTCCAGATTGCCTGCACATGCCCCGGGACTGGCTGCAGTTCCTAGATCCCTCGCGTCCCCTGGACTGGCTGTAGTGCCCAAGTCGCCTGCGAGCCCCGGGACTAGCTGCAGTTTCCAGGTTGCCTGCGAGCCCCGGGACTAGCTGCCGTTCCCAAGTCGTCTGTGAGCCCCGGGACTAGTTGCAGTTTCCAGGTCGCCTACGAGCCCCAGGACTAGCTGCACTTCCCAAGTCACCTGTGAGCCCTGGGTCTAGCTGCTTTTCCGCTGCCCTGCGGCCGCTCGCAGCCACCTGAGCTACTGAGTGAGTTGCTGGCATGATCCCTGACCCCCTCCTTCTCAACGCTCCTGCCCTCTTCGCAACTTTACCCCTGGCGGCCCAGCCGTGCCGACTCCCAGGCCAGACTCTCCCCCCCCCCCCAGTTGTACTGCCCTTTTACAGCTGCTGTACTGAGGGATAGCCAAGTCTCTTTCTTGGCTAACGATCTAACCTTCGTCCTCCAGGACGCATGTACATTTTCGGGCCTTATTTCAGGGTAAAAAATAGTGTCTTCATTACCGGGCAATACAGTGTATAAAATATGAGTGGGGTGGATAGGGGAGATAGGGGAGACGGTCAGTACCTTGTTCCCCAGGATGGAAAATGAAATACTGGAGGGCAAAGCTTTAAGGTTACTGTATGTGCAGGTTGATAAGACGTGGTCTTGGCATCATGTTCTGCACAGATATAGAGCGCCAAAGGGCCTGTTTTTATGATTTTTGCTTCATTTAAGCAATTTCATGATTACTGCGTATGATTGTAAAATCTGGAAGCAAGGGAAGAATATTGATTTTTAAAGTGAAATGTTTTACTGGTAATATTTGATACCTAGATCCATGAAAATAGAACCCTGGAGATTGAAGGATATGCTTGTGATTGGAGCTCATTAAAAGTTCACCAGATTGATTTCTGCGATTGAAGGTTTGTTGAATGAAGAGAACAAGTAGATTGATCTTGTATTCATGGTTTTTCGATCTTACTTGAAGCTGGGGACTGTGGCTCCCTTCCTAAACTGACATGGACATCTTTTAATGTCCTGGTTTTAACAAAACTTAGGATCAGCAAGGAGAAGGATTTGAAGACGTTTTTAGAGCATATAGATAAACTGTGGCCCAAAAGCAAGGCCGAGATAATGTGGGGAAAAATGTATCCACTTTGTACAATACAAAAAAGTTTTTTTAGCCTGCTTCCATAATATTCAAACGGGTCTATTGACTTGTACACAGGGGCACCTGTAGATGCAACTAGTGATTATGAATGCAAGTAGTGCATTGGTTTTTATTAAAAGAGGATTTGTGTGCCCTATGATGTTAGCCTGCTGCAATTTGAGTCATGGCCAAGACCACTTGATCCCAAACTTAGACAAGCTATAGTCCAAACATGAGCCAAAGTCCTAGAAGTGAGGCGACTGTCCTTGATATTTAAGGCAGTATTTCACCAACTGTGGCATTTAGGTGTTCTGGTAAAACTGATTGAAAGAAAAATGCTCCAATAGTTGGAGTCCATCAAAGCTAGATGATTGTAATTATCAAAAAGTCAAACACCTTAGACTTAGGACATGAATTGAAGACTACCTTGGGACATTTTTTTACAGCCCAACGACCTTCAGTTACTTTGTCAATGGTCTGCCATGTCATAAATGGGAATGTGTGGTCAATGGTGAAAAATGTTCAATTTCATGCACTGAATACCTGAATGTTGTGAAAGTAATTTGTGCCACAAGTGCCAGACATTGTCCATTTACATCAAAAATGTAACCATTTACTCCTGACATTCAGTGGCATTACTATTGCTGGGTTATCATCACATCCTGTGGGTCACCATTGATTAGAAACTCAGTTGGACCAATCACAAATAGCATGATTCAATAGCAGGTTTAGAGACTGGGTAGGTATCCTGTTGTTTCACTGAATGTTCTCCATGTGCTTGGATAATTGTGGCTGCAGCAGCTCAAAACATGGAATGAGCTTGGACAGAGTCTGAAGAAGGGTCACGACCCAAAATGTCACTGGTTCATGTTCTCCAGAGATGCTGCCTGACCTGCAGTATTACTCTAGCACTTTATCATTTTTCAAGGCATAGCACCATCAGGACAAAACGACCTGCTTGATTAGCACTCCATCACCACCCTAAACAACCACTCCCCCTCCTAGGCATGCTGTGGCTGTGAACTGCATTTACAGTCTTCAAAAGTACTGTCTAATCAGCATCTTAACACCATTAAGGACGAAAAGGCAGCAAGAATATGAACACCAACTCTTTATGCGCACAACTGACCTGTGAATATATTGCCAATCTTACATGTTGCTGGTTTCAGTCCTGAAAATTGCCCAACATCACTGTGGGAAGTACCTTTCCGAAATAGCTACAGAAGTTCAACAAGTAACTCGCCACCAGCACCACCTCAGATAGTTGGAGATTGCCCACAAGGCCAGCATATATTGTTCAATGTCCAAAATAATTATGGTGCTTTTAGTAAGACCACGTCTCAGCTAGATTTGATGTCCTGATCTAAGCGATGTGATTGTATGGAGATGGGTGCAGCCAAATTTCACAAGACTGAAGTTTTGGTTTGCTCTAAAATCTTAAGGCTGTCATTTTTTGATCTTGATGTGGTTCGGCAACGAGACAGACTGGAATGTCTGCAGATTGACCACTTCAACCCCATAAAATACTTGCAGTGCTTTACAGGGCAGATATAGTATTGACATTTCCTCTGGTTCGAAGATTTGGATCAACAAGTTATACACTTTTAAAAATATGGGTTGGTTTGGGGCAGAGATTAGAGAATTTCTTCACCCAGAGTTTTTGAAATTTGAATGCTATGGAGGCTTATTCACTGAGTACCATTGTGATGTTGGATGGCTTTTTGGATGTTTAAGAATTGAGGGAAGTGGAATTTCACAAGTGGTTGTGAGATAAATCAGCTGTGATATTGAATGGCAGGGCACATGTTCATGAATGTACTATTCATGACTAGTGATGGAGTGGATGTGGAGAGGATGTCTCCACTAGTGGGAGAGTCGAGGACCAGAGGCTATAGCCTCAGAATTAAAATACATTCCTTTTAATAAGGCGATTAGGAGGAATTTCTTTAGTCAGAAGGTGGTGAATATGTGGAATTCATTGCCACAGATGGCTATGGAGGCCAAGTCAATGGATATTTTAAAAGCAGAGTTAAATTCTGGATTAGTGCGGGTGTCGGGGGTTATGGATAGAAACATAAATAAGTGCAGGTGTAGGCCATTTGGCCATTCGAGCCAGCACTGCCATTCAGTACCTGTTCCTGCTTTCTTTCCCCATATCCCTTGATTCCGTTAGCTCTTAGAGCCACATCTAACTCTCTCTTGAATACATCCAGTGAATTGGCCTCCACTGCCTTCTGTGGCAGAGAATTCCACAGATTCACAATACTCTGGGTGAAAGGGTGTTTCCTCATCTCAGTCCGAAATGGCCTACCCCTTTTTCATTAACTCTAATCCCTGGTTCTGGACTCCCCAACATCGGGAACATTTTTTCTGCTCTCCTAAAGTCTACAATCAATTCCACTGTCTTAAGAGCATTGAGCTCCAGGCTGTTACGATGGCACCAGGACGCCAGCTGTGACACTTCCTGTCTGTTGGCAGATTCCTCCCCATCCTGGATCAGTCCAATCAGGGTTGTCGTCCGCAAACTTGAGAAGCTTGACAGAGGTGACTATGGAGGTGCAGTCGTTGGTGTGGAGAGAGTAGAGGAGAGAGTATCAAAGGTATTTTATTAGTCACATTCACATACACCCAGGTGTAGTGAAGTGAAATGCTTTTTGCCATTTTGCAGCACACAAAAAAAGAATACAGACATAACACCAATGAGAGTCTTAAACACATAGAACATCCCCCCCACAATGGCTCCCACCATGAGGGAAGGCACAAAGTCCAGTCCCCAACCCCAGTTCACCCATAGTCGGGCCCATTGAGGCCTCCACAGTTGCCTCTACGGAGGCCCGATGTTCCAGGCCGTTCTCGCCAGGTGATGTTGCTCCGGCGTCGGGAGAGTCCTCCCAGCGGCCTGGGAACCCTGGAACGGCCGCTTCCGTACTGGAGGCCACGGCTTCCGAAGCCAACAAGGCTGCGCCGGTTGGAGCTCCCCAACTGGCGATCTCGTCTAGAGATCCCAGGCTCCCGATGTTAAGTTTGGCGCCGCCGCCGGCAGCTGGTCGCTCCACAGTCCCGCAGCTCCGCGATGTTGTTCCCTGCGGTCTCAGCTCACCGGAGCTCCAGCGTGGCGACCCAGGCAAGGCATTGCCCGCTCCGCTCCAGCGCTGTGCCGCCGCCGAAGCTCAGGTTCTGGGCGAACCGTCAGGAAAAACCGCTCCAGGCCCGCTGGTAGGCCGCGAGGACGGGTCGAAGCTGCAGCCCGGAGAAAAGCTGTCTCTCCGACCAGGTAGGGACCCTGAAAGGTAGTTTCCCCACTCCTCTTTCCCCCCCCCCCCCCCCCCCCCCCCCACACATAAAAAAAGTCTAGGCCTCCAAACAAAACACTTAACTAACTAAAATAAAGATGAAGAGACAGACAGCTGCTGGCTGGACAGCCATGCACAGGACAGCGTCCCCTACTCAGCCTTGCGGTGCTCCTATGCTGAGTGCGGGCCCGAGGTGTGCTTTCCCAGCCTCACATGCTGCTTCTTGTCTGTCAGGAAGCTGGTGATCCACCGACAGAGGGGCTCAGGCACAGTCAACTCAGAAAGTTTGGAGTGTAGTAGCTCTGGCACAATGGTGTTGAATGCAGAGCAAAAATCAACAAACGGGATCCTCGCATAGGTCCCCTGGTGGTCTAGGTGCTGTAGGATGAAGTGCAGCCCCAGGTTGACTGCATCATCCACAGGTCTATTGGCCCGATATGCAAACTGCATAGGATCTAGCAGGGGGATCGTGATATTTTTCAGCTTGGCCAGCACAAGCCTTTCGAGTGTCTTCATGACTACAGAGGTCAGTGCGACAGGCCTGTAGTCATTAAGACAGGTAATCCTTGCCTTTTTGGGTACAGGGACAATAGTGGAGACTTTGAAGCAGGCAGGGACAGTACATGTTTGCAGGAACTCCAATGTCTGTATAGACCGGTGTCAGCTGTTTGGCACAGAGCTTAAGAGTAGAGGGGGAAACCTTGTCAGGTCCTGGAGATTTCTGGCTTTTTTGTCTTCTGAAAAGCCTCTCCACCTCTATTTTTATTGTTGATATTGGATAAGTGATGTTGTGCAGCACAGAGGGTGTGGGTGATTGGTTGTGAAGTGGTGATCGGAGGGGGGTTGGTGTAGAAGGGCCCAGTCTTTGCAGACTGAGGTCAGGCTGTGAGTGGGTGTGAAGTGTTGGTTGGGGTGGGAAATGGTCCGGTCTTTTCGTACTGGAATCTTGCCTTAAGTACAAAGTGGTGAATGGAAGGAAAGGGTGCAGGGTCCATTCTTTGTAGACTGGGGTCTGGCTGTGTTGGTTGGTATGGGGGGGGTTCCAGGGTTATGTTTCTGATTTTCAAACCTGCAGTAAAACTCATTCAGGATGTTGGTCAGCTGATGACTGTCCAAAGAGCGGGGGGCTTTCCTCTTGTAGCTGGTAATTTCTTGCAAGCCCTTCCAAGCTGAAGAAGAGTCACTAGCTGCGAACTTGCTCCTCGACTTCTCAGAGTAACTTTCCTTGGCAGCTCTGGTTCCTCTTCTCAGGTTGTACTTGGCCTGCCTATATTAGAGAAACTTCTAATGGACAAGTTGTGGTTTAATTTGGAAAAGCAGGGACTGATTAGGAATTGGTTAACATGGCTTTGAGAGGCAAATCCTGTGTCTCTAATTCGTTTTTTTGGAAAAGGGAACCAAAGCATTTGATTAAGGCAAGATGATGGATGATGTCCATATAGACTTCAGTAAGGCTCTTGACAAGGTCCACATGATAAGATTAAGGTTAAAGGGGCCCAGAAGGTTAAGGCACATGGCATCAAAGGGAAGCTTGTTAATTGACTGTGATTGAAGGTAGTGGAAGGATACTTTTCTGATTTGGAAGTCTGAGACTAGCAGTATGCCACAGGTATTGAAGCTGGGGCCTTTCAAGATTTGTAATTGTGTTAATAACACGGAAGTGAATATAGGCAATATGAAAAGGTTTGTAATGAAACAGTTAGTGGTGTTGATGGTGAGGATGCTTGTCCAAGGTTATAGATGAAATGGAAAGTTGAGCAAGTATTGGCAGAGAATTTGATCCCAACGCTTGCAAGGTGATTTAATTTTCCTTTGAGTCAGTGGACTAGTCCACATTAAAAAGAACTGGCATCAACCTAAATTAGCAATGGCCCTTTTCCTTTATCATTACTTTTTTTGCATATTTTTCATTCATTTCTTCTGTATCTCTCTATTTCACTGTCTATCTCACATTTCCTTTTCCACTGACTCTGTATGAAGAAGGGTCTTGACATGAAATGTCACCTATTCCTTTTACCCAGAGGTGCTGTCTGACCTGCTGAGTTACTCTAGCTTTTTGTCTATCTTAGATGAGAATGCTTCTGCTTACACAAAGTTAAGTCAGTGTGTGAAGAATTGCGTAGCAAATACGTCAGTGATCCTCAGTCCATGGATAAACTAGGAGATTCTTTTGTTACTGAAATCTAGGCTGGCCTATCCAGAAAACCCTGGTATGAGCCATTGCCATTGAACACCAAGCCAAATTACCAGTCCAAGAGTAACCCCACAGACACCTGCTAATTGTGGCAAATCTAGCATACTTGGCAACAGTGCATCCCTCTCCTGAGAGCTCAATGCATTCTACACTAATTTTAAAATGTGTTTAGTGAAATAACGTCACTCATCCCCAGCACGACTTGAGCACGTGTTTAGCGGCTTCAATCCAGAGCCGTGGGTGGGGGGGGAGGGCGGCTGGGCAACGTAACTCGCGTTGAAACCTCTGCGCAGCTAGCCGCAAAGAGCAGAGGCATTGTGACGTCATCCAGCTCGTTAGATTTGAAAAAGAAGTCAGATTGGTGAACAAGTTTAGTAAAAAACTCGGGAAATAATAAATCAAATTTTCACATGAGGGATATGTAAAAATGTCACCGTTAGTGCGTCGTTTTTTCGAGGAGATGTGAATCACAGACAAACAAATACACTCACAAATAAATACATCCACATCCAATATCCGAGTTTATATTATAATAGATAGATAGTGAATTTAACGTGAGGGGCAGGACTTTTAATGAATCTTACACAGAATGGTTGACACCTTAAATGTACTGCCAGAGGCGATGGAATAAGATAGAATTACGTATAAGAATTGGAGCAGACACTTAATTGGCATGGCATAGAAGAATGCGTCGAAATGGGATTGGTGTTTGTAGTTTACATAAACTCAATTATATGTCCCATTATTTTGCAGCATTGCTCTTTAAATATCCCTGTTAAACTAAATGAAGCTGACTGTATTTTGCAGTTGGGACCAGAATATTGTGTGCTACCTAAACCTTATGGAAGTGACTCAGTCTTTGACATTTTGATTATTTTGTCAGGGAAACGAGTGTTCACATTGAGCTATAAAATAGCGCATGTTTTTCTACGAAAATTCAGATGCAAATCCATATGGGTGTATGCACTTTGAATGCCATTTACATGACTGCAGTTAGACTAAGATCCTCATGCTTGATCCCTGATTGAAACCAATCATTCAAATGTACATAAGTGAACAATGGGGAATAAGTATTGAAAAGAATCACAGAACTGTACAGCAACAAAAGGTTGGTCTGAGCGTACCAGACTTTAAAAAAAAAAGAGCAATCCCTGCCTTTTGACTTTTTCTTAGAAGAAGGTGACAGGGTAAATATTCTGTTTCAACTTGTTTCTTCCACCTTTTATCAAGCAGTGGATTCCAACTACAAATAGGTGGCCTAAAAACTGAAAATAACAATACAAACACTGCACATTTTGTGTGCTTGATTTATGCATATTTGAAATAAGCTTATTTCTTTAATACCAAAACTTGTATCTTTGGAATAACATGCTCAAATTTGCCCCTGACAGTGTAGTTGTGTGTATGTTTAATTTACTAATTTTCATAATTATTTGCATAATTCTGGGTGAAATTTTTGAGGGGTTCTGTTCCATTAGTTTCCATATTTATCACCATTTATGACTGATGTGACAGACTGCAGTATTTCCATAAAAATTCATTTCCGTAGAATTGATTAATTCTGCATTTAGCATGTTGCTTCTCCAGTGAAGATGTTTGTATATTTAACCACACCAGGTGCTGCTACTGGTGTTTGATCTATATTGCTCAGTAAAATAGAGTATTGCCTGATATGATGTGATATGTCAGTAGATTGTGATGGTATACACTTCTGCTGATTGTGTTGGAATCGGTCTGCTGTTGATGACTCTTGAGGTCCTTTTGAATCGTTTTTATGACCTGTATCTGTTTTGATGTTTAGCACAATTGTAATCCCATTTTATTGCAAATGCCCCCTGAGACAATACCTGTGCTCACAACAATTGCAGACAGATGCATCCACAAAAGATGTAGTCAAGGTCCAGCCAGGCGTTGTGCTTGTACAGACCCATTGAGGGCCAACGGGCCTGTTCCTGTGCTGCACATCAATCAGCACCTTGCCAGCAAGCTGAGGATCAGTGCGACTGACAATTCTTGTTTGGTATTAAGATATCTGTCCAGATCACACCTGCATACCAGCTGCACTTAGTTCCTGTGTTGATCATCACCACGTACTGCGATTGAGTTAACAGCTAAGAGAAGAAAGAATTGGAAGCTGGTACTTCCTTGTCCATTTTGACCTGACACTGGGGCCAGAAGCGGCACTTTATTGTCCAACGCTCTGCTACTTTCTGCAGTGTCGACCTAACTGATCAGACACGATATACCCACTCAATGAACGAGATGTTGTCTGAAAGGAATTTTTTTTTAAGCACTCCAAGGTTATTATTGAACTATCCTGTGGGACAGGTCTTTAAATAGAGGGGTTATGTGGATGGGATGCTTGTGTCCGGTGCTGAAGATAAAATCTTTGTTATGGAGTTTTAATGCAACTCTGCCTTTCAGTTAAAATGCAAACCACATTACTCTGAGACGAGTCACACAAACCAGACTAAGGTAAATTGGATTTTCTTGAAGGATCATAATTTTTAAAACGGTACTACAACCATGAATCCTGATGCTTGCTTTTAATGTTTTGTGTCTAAAGTTCCTTGGCTGCAATAAAGGAACTTCCGTTCCTCGGCTCATTAGTCCATATCTGTGTGTCCATCTGACTACAAAGTAGTCAGCACAACTATTTAGGGATGAAGTTCAATTATGAAATTGCAATTTACAAGATTGTCAAATGCAGTGCATAAATTTAGAGGAAATATTTCACTTTCACTGTAATCTCTGCAAAGTCATGCTTTCAATTTCCGAGTCCTTAAATTTAGTGATGTGATTTGATTGGAATTTTACATGATGTTGAAATGTGAGGCAAAAAAAATGACTTTGCTAGTCCATTTGAGTTGAGCACATAAACATTAAACTCTTGAAATTGCCCTTTTGAGAAATCCTGCTTAATTGCAAATGCTGTTAGGTTGCCATATGGTTATTGTCTTTATCCTATTTAGGAAAAGGTCCACATGACCTCAGCTGATGTAGTGCACTGTAGTTTGTTGATCAAGGAAAAATATATAAAATGGAACATTTCTAAAAGGTAATACCTTTGACCAAAAGATAACTGTTCTGAAGTATGTTGAAGCCACTGGAAAGTTGTCTGTAGCGTGATATGATTGTAAGTTAACTGAAGCTCTTGTCCTTTATTTTGGGACATTTTATTTTCAGACGTAAAATATCAGTTAAGATCTTTGCTTTAAATGGGAGGATAGAGTTGGGAAAAGATGAAGTGATTTCCTGTCAATGTCAATTGATACTGCTGTTTAAATAAGTATTTGCTTTAAATCTACCGTTACCCAGTGGCCTCAATTCCATAATAACAAATAATGCACAAGTACAATTTTGGAATTGCAATTATACCTTAATATGTTAGTACAATTGGATACCATGGTCAAGTGAAATGTGGAGAGCAGAAATGTTGATTATGAGGTACCCTACTGCAAGTATCAAAACGACTGAATAGTTTGTAGCATCTTCAACCAGAAATATCAAGTGATCATTTCAACTACTGCCTGTCAGACCTCATCATATTCATATTTCCTTATGAATACAAGGAAGCTATTTCATTGATTCTGTGTTGGCTCATATAGCAAGTTTTCCAAGCTAGTCATCAACTAATTCTGTTCACCCAGTCATATCAGAACTAGCTGAATACAAGATGCTGGAAATGGCATTCCAGGTATAGGGACATTACCTTGTAATCCCAGCAGTATTGCCTTTAAACCATGATTTTAATGTACATTTTAAGATTGACACCTGCCTGACAATGTGGACAATTATCAAAGTATATACCATTTGCAAAATGCAGAACCAATCCAATTTGGTTAATTACTATCAAATATATTCTCAATCAGCAAAGTGATGAGGAATGCATCGCGTGGCATGTAAATCTCACCAATGCTCAGTTTACCATGATCTAATAACAAAAAATCTCATTCCAGACTGCTTCAAACATGAGGTGAAATATAGAAGTGAATGGAGAACAGCTGGCTTTGACATTGAGGCGATATTGAAACAGGCATTGAGGAGCTCTGATAAAATTGCATAGAGTCATTGCTTGCACAACAGAAAATATTGCAATATTTATTCAGTCATCCCAGTACTGGGATATCATTGTAGGAGTTTCTATGATATCTGACTTTGCAACCCTTGACTGCTTTGTGGAAGTGGGGATGTTTACCTCATTTCATTTATAACTCTCTTCAAAAAGATTTAAACACCATTTGGGTGTCAGCTAATGTATGCCAATGAGCACTTGGACTAGACAGTGCCATCTCCAGTGAGTCTAACCACCTGCCCTTTTTTGAATGGCATTAGGCTTTATCTTTAGACCTTGGAGAAAACAGCGCGGAACGACCAAGTCTGACCAGCAATTACCCCGTACACTAGCATAGTCCTGGACACTAGGGACAATTTACAATTTTACCGAAGCCAATTAACCTTCGTTTACATCTTCGGAGTGCGGGATGAAACCAGAGCACCCAGAGAAAACCCACGTGGTCACATACAAATGCTGTACAGACAACACCCATAGTCCGGATCGAACCCGGGTCTCTGGAGGTGTCGGGCAACAACTCCACAGCTGTGCCTCTGTTGCCTATTTTCACCGAATGTCATGTCATCAACATGTTGAACAATACTGATCAGAAATACAATGAGTTATGGGCCTGTCCCACTTAGGCGACTGCAAGAGACTATGTGGTCGCCACATGTTCGCGGGTGGTTGTCGGGTAGTCGCCTTCATGGTCGTGATGAGTTCCTGCATTCTGAGAACTAGTCGCAGCCTCATTATGGTCCCCGCAAATATTTCAGCTTGTTGAAGTATTAGCAGCGACCAGAATGAAACCGCCATGGAGAGCAGCGAGAATTCTCGTGCTGTAGGTGGGTTGCCAGGAGGTCGAAGGTTGTCGTAGGTTCTTGTAGGTTGTAGCCGGTGCTGACCGGTGAATTTTATTGGCACATTGGGAAAAAATACGTAATCAGTAATTTTCAGAACCCAGGATAACCGACCAGTAATGTTAATATCCGCTGAAGTTCAGCATGTATCTCTGGCTTCTTAAAAGTTGTCTTTCTCTCTCCCCGCCTCCCCTCTTTTAAAGGGCTTACGCGACCCTTCCCGTACACTGCTTTCACCGTCTTAATTACACCGCCAACCTTCCTGTTCATTGCGGTGTGTGTTTGTACCACATTGGCTTTGCGCCGTGTGAATTTCACTCAGACAGCATTCCCCCCGCTTGCCCTGTTCCCCGCCTGCATAACGGGCTGGTGAAGGAAGCGATGTGTGTGCGTGTTCCAATCTGACAATCGCCGTTCCAGTCGCCGGTTTTTCAGTCGCCTGAAAAATCGCCTAGGTGGGACAGGCCCATTAGAAATACTGTGGTAAGAACATGCCGAAGATAGGATCTTTAGCGAGTCATGGCAGTCTTTGCAATATTTAAGGCTTGGATCAATAGGATGGAATACTCTCCACTTACCTGGATAGAGGAACTGCAGGAATGCTCCAAAACCTGATGTCTTTCCATCCAAAAGATCTGCTTGATTGACACCTCATCCTCCATCCCAAATTGCACTGTGATTTATTTGTACAATATGGCTACTGTTTGCACCATTTCAAAATTCATTGCAGTTACTTGCCTAAGCTGTTCTGTCCTTAGCCCTATCGTCAAAAAGGGCAGACAGCTAGCACATGGCCATTAACTGTAGGTTGCTCTCACAAATATCACACCATCCTAAGTTGGCAATACATTATTGTTCTTTTATTGTATAAATCTTAACTTCCGACTCAACTGAGTATAATCACCAAGAGGTATATAAAGGTTTGAGAATGTGACTCACTACCTACCACTTCAGGTTAGAGATGTGCAATAAACACTACTGTAGTCTGAACCTACATTTGATGAGTAGAGATATTCCAGTGACTAATTGACTGGAATTCGGAGCAAGAGCAGTAAGACTCGGAATTGTAAACTGACAGTCCCAATGGTTTTAACTTCAGAAATTAGCGGTGATTATACATTCCAACACAGTGTGCTATTGCAGACTTCAGCAAAGAATTGCTGATGGATTGACATTATTTAACTTTTCACATACCACCTGCTGCTTTGTTGAAAGTATAACTTTCTAAAAACTAAATAACACTTGAAGTGCTAGTGAGCAATTTATGACTTTATTAAAATCCATGCAACCTGGTACTATTTCCTTTCTGCTGCCATATTGTATCTCAATCATTTGCTGGTGAATTGCAAACTTGAGTGATATAACCTCCTTGCATCCGATCCTGGCTTGTTGTCAAAGAGCTCTTTTCTGCTTGTGACTACTATATGACACTTAGCTGAAACCAGAAATAAATTAACATCTGAATCAAAATCCACTGTTTTGTTAAATTTGGTTTTCATTGACAAACTAAAGGGCCTGTCCCACTTATGTGATTTTTTTCGGTGACTGCCGAAAGGTCCTAATGTCAATTGCACTGCAGCATTAATTTGGTAATTGGTAAATCGGATGTGGTCCTCTACTGAGCCTGTTTCTTGTCATGCTTATTAATTCAGAATAAATTTGTGTATTATAATTTGGATAAAATTGGGCATGGTTTATAGAGGGTAGACAAAAATGCTGGAGAAACTCAGTGGGTGCAGCAGCATCTGTGCAGCATCTTCCTTCGCTCCATAGATGCTGCTGCACCCGCTGAGTTTCTCCAGCATTTTTGTCTACCTTCGATTTTCCAGCATCTGCAGTTCCTTCTTAAACAAATGGTTTGTAGAGTACAACATTGTAAGGAATACGTGCCTTGAGCATTGAAATTCATCTAGGATGTGAGAAGTTATCCACTTCGGGATGCAGGACAATCATTTTTGGACACGTTGGACCTCATTTTAGTTGTCGGCTTTGATCGTGCAGCTACATGTGGTCTGACAAATGGCAGTATCATCTTAGGGTTGAATAGAGAATGAAGGGAATACTTCAATTCATACTTTGCCTTGGTTAGACATCACCTTAACAATCAGTTTGAGCATTGATCCTTGCAAGGCATGTTGTACTGAGGTTGGGCTATTTGCAGCATTTTAAAAAGAAATTGACAGTTCAGCTAAGAAATTGATACACTTCAGTCTCCCCAAAATTAAACCCAATGCTGGAGTAACTCAGCGGGAGAGGCAGAATCTCTGGAGAAAAGGAATGGGTGACCTTTTGGGTCGAGACCTTCCTTCAGACAATCTGAAGAAGGGTCTTGACCCAAAATGTCACCAATTCCCTCTCGCCAGAGATGCTGCCTGTCCAGCTGAATTTCTCCAGCATTTTGAGTCTACCTTTGGTGTAAACCAACATCTGCAGTTCCTTTCCTCCCCAGAGTTAAATTTAGGAGGATCCAGAGGCAGAGAGAATTTGATCATGGTAAAGAAAGGTGTTGGAGTGGAGGACCGCAAGGATCTAATTGAACGACTGCACAGTTGCCTAGAATGGAAGGGTTATTCCAGTCTCCAACTTGCTATTTATCCTAACTAACACAGTAAAGCTGGACTGCAAACAACTTTGCAGCCAATCTGATTGTAACCAACATTGAAGTAGAATAAACACCGACTTTTGTTTTTGACTTTAGGTTGTTTCTGATGCTATGGCTGCTACTTTGCACGCATTAATGGTGTCCAAATGATATTTGTGGAAGTGATGCACACATTCAAAAAGTTAAGGCCCTGTCCCACTTTCCTGAGATACTAAATGAGCAACTGGGCTAGTGGAAGAATATCTGACAATCCAAGAAAATTAGCATCATCTTCCCATGTAAGAGAAAGTAACACTCGTGGATTTTAATTATGAAAATTCTCCGAGTTTTCCCCTTGATTCAAACTCTGAGAATTACGGTAATAGCCAACCGTAGGTACTCGTGGCTATTTTTTTTACTCATGGACATTTTTCAACATGCTGAAAAAACGTCCCGACTTTCCTGATGCCACGAGTACCTACGTCTGGCATTACAAGCCGCTACGGACTCGCTACGGACATTCTCCAAGTTTGAATCAAGGGAAAAACCCGGGAGAATTCGTGAGTAACTCGGGAAAGAGGGACATGCTCTTTACTAAAATGTAAGCTCTACACTATATATTTTTAAAACCGATGAATGCAAATCTTATCTAAATTAGATGTATTTGCAGTAATAAGATGTATCTTAGAACACTATTGCCAAGTACACTTGACTGTCAAACTCTTCTGGAGCCAATGATAAATACTCAAAATATAATGCAATCTTGTGTTTTTGATAAAGCTATAGTGATAAATATGCGCAAGTTAAAAATTTTGAAAACTGTTGAGTAGTATAAAATGACAGACATCCAAGAATATCAGATGAATACAAGAAAGCATTTGCATGCAAAGCACAAAGGAAAGGTTACATTTAGAATTTATAGTTAAATTCCTGGCATTATTGCCACTTCTGAAGAGTGCTTATTTAGTTTATTTTCTGCCAGGTTGATCTAAAAGGTTATTGCTGCCTGTCAATCCGTGGAGTTCAGAACCAATGCGCATGCAGAAAGTGGATGCATAATGAAATAAATTAAGTTTACTTTGATTTTATATCTGCAATAGGCTTTTCCCTGAGCCACATACCTTTCCTCGTGGCTGGTAAATTCCACACAGCCTTGAAATTAAAGCTGCTTTATTATGTTATAATATAATTCCTGGATATAGGAAGAAAATTACCATTGAGGCCTGCTCATTACTTGTGATTTATACTGAACTTGGAGTCTTGAGCCATGATGAATTCTTGAAGAATCTTTCTATGTTCTTTACATGGAAAATTAAAGCAATTCTGAAATGTCATTTCCGATCCTAGCAAAAATATGACCCTCTATCACTAACCATCATTAATTGCTAATTAACACAGCAGATTCATAGATTTGGCTTCAGTGGTGACTGAAGTTTAGAATGTTGCAGTATATCAAAGCTTTAATCAATTAAGTGCTAAATAATGCATATGGAACTGCAGATAAAATGAGCTGCAATGTCCTTGTGCTAAAGCAGCAAATGAAATATCTGCAAAGAGTGAATTAACAAGGCAGGTTTAATCCTCAGTAAACATTGGTTGAAGATTGCAATACTTTGTAAAACCAAATGTTGCATGTAACAATTTACAGTAGGAATTATCTGGTGAAAAATTGACCACTTATCTATCTCAGCAACTGGAACTCATTAACACAATGGCATATGCACAAAATTAGGAAGTGCTGAATATGATCATTCAGCCCATACATCTTTAGAAGAAACTCAATATCCCACTTCGAAACAGTGCTGGAGGCACTCTGGGACAGGGTCGGGCAACATCGCGGGAGGGAATTGACAGTCAATGTTTCCAGGGTAGACAGTCAATGGTTCCAGAATTACTCTTGAGTCTTTTGCTCAAGATTTCAGCATCTGCAATTTCTTTTGTTTTCAATTTTGTGTCTTCCTGGCCCACCATCGAAATTGGGAAATGTTGTCGAAGGCTTTTGGGGTACAGATAAAAGATGTGCAAACAGGTGATATTAGCTTGAATATATTAAATAACCAAATAGGATGGTTAACAAGGTGAAAGAAATAATTGATTCTGTGGAGAAATAAAAGAATAATCTAGGGGAAATAAAAACAGGAAAAGCAGAATTAACATCTGCGATTACACAGTAAAACAAAGTTGCAAATTATCATCTGAAATTGAGCTACTTGAATGCTAAAGATTATAATGTGCCCAATCAGGATGTGCTGTTCCTTGACCTGGTGTTGCAATTTGTTGCAGCAACGTAGGTGATAGAGCTTGGCATACAATGGAGAATTTGGTGAAGTGTCCAGTAATGGGTAATGATTGCAGACAGAACGGGTGTTCCACAAAGCTGGTGTCCAATTTAAACATATCATTGTTGTGAAGACCAAAGATTATAGAGCAGAGCAAGATAGACCACTGCTCCGAAATCCAATGGGCTGACGTGTAGTACGGAACGTCACGGCAGCCATTTGTTAATGCCAAACACGACATCTTTGGTAGGCTCCTCTAGTATCTTTGGGGGAAGAGGAGGTTTCATTAGCAGAGAAAACAAAATCTGGAGCTGAGGCTAGTGAAAATTTGGAACAAGCTGCCAGAGGAGGCAATGGATGCAGATGCTATTGCAACATTTAAAAGCCATTTGGACATTTGGCGTAGAGGGTCACAGGCCTAATACAGAAAAATGGGATTAGTATAGATGGACATCGATGTTGGCATGTGTGAACTGGACCTTAAGGACACGTTTCCGTGCTTATGATTCTAATCTTATGATTCTTACCCTTAAAACTTGGACATTTATTCAAACCACTGTCCAGTTTGTGTCTATTAAGATAATGGCAATTAAAAGCTATGCAAAACGGCAAACTACATTGGGAATCAATAGACTGGGTTGTTTTAAATGCTCCCATTACCACCATAAAGTGAGTGAGCTGTGGCTTTTGACTTGAAGAATTGATTGTCTTTATGAACAGTATGAAGTTTTAATTATTAAACAACCCCACTTGAAAAGAACGAGGTGAGAATCAAAGTTGTGCAGCATATTATAGGGTGGTTGCACGCAAGGTCATCGGGTCAAAGGGCGAGACGCACGGAGTAGCTCAATCCTTTTGGAGTACAAGGCAGTTTCCAGCATTCACTAGTAGCACACGCAACACATACGTTCTTACCTGTTAAAAAACGGCAAAATGGTAAATTTTTGCGCTGTAAAAAAATTGTGGAAATGGGTGTAACCGTGAGTGAAAACCGCCAAAATCACTGCTGCTCGCTGACTGCGAATGGAACCAGTCAGCGTGGAGTCCGGATGCTGGGACAGAGGACGGGCCTGCCGTACTGGCAGCCATAGAAATTGCTTACCTGACGTTCACCGCTTGTACTCCAGAAGGCGTTGCGTGGCAACAGTACGGGTCACGGGTCATGACCTTGACTGCCGTGCAACCTCCCTATAAGAGGTGTTGATGCTCTTTAGTGTCAAGACCTCTGAACTGTGTTCACTGCACTTGCAGTGAATGCGGATTTTGAAAATTATTTAAAAGGAGTTTATTCGGCATCTAAAAATGATATATAGGAAATTGTTTTGTGGTGACAATTTTCCAAATCCTTTTACCGATATTTACTTGGTCTTTTTATCTGTCTTTTTTCTGCATATGTCCAGGAAATATACAAAATTTGCCTTGCATATTTGCAGAGGTGCAACATTTGATTAATGTTTATAGAATTCCGAAACTTAACCATTTATTCCACTTGGCCTTCAGATGACTAAGTCTATTGATCCTTCAGTTTTGCTTTGGTTCACTTGCTGATATGTGCTACTGGTTGTCAACCAAGTAATGTACTGCCCAAAATTGTGTACATAATGACCTGCAATCAAATGATTAACTAACAGCAAGAATCTAGTGAAGTTGGAGATTTTGCCTTTTCTGACATAGAACTATTGCCCAACAATGATTAAGGAGGTCGTCCTTCCATCGTCAGTGACATAATCAGGCAAAATGAGCAACTGGGCTTGTGGAAGAATATCTGACAATCCAAGAAAATTAGCATCTTGAGTATCTTCCCGTATAAGAGAAAGTAACACTCGTGGGTTTTAATGATGAATATGGATATGGATTGCAAGCACTGTTAGTTTTTTCATGTCATGAACATTCGCAAAGGCTCAATTTGTCTGGAGATTACTTTTTTAGAATCTTTACATTAGTTGTGCATGCAAATACAAAAGCCACAACTTTTGTCAGTGTAACACCAATTAATATTACAGCTGCAAAGTTTCAGGCCGGACAATGTTTATAATTGTGTATGTAATAGGTACTCATTTGAGGTTTGATATTTTAGTAGATATTTTGGCATTAAATAGTATACATAGTGAACTCTTGTTTTCTAATCTATCAAATACAAAAATTCTCCATGGAAGTTGGGAAGGCAAATGAACTAAAATGTATTTTGCAGCAGTCTTCATGCCAGAGGGTGCAGTGATGCCCCTGAATGGGATTCCCTTCACTCTCTCCCTTCTCCACTTCTCACCCCTCCCCCTTCCATCTGTTCCCATCTGCCACAACCCCTCTATATTCGTTTCAACTCTTCACCTTCCTGCCCTGTCAGGTTCTGGAATCGGCAGCATTTTGCTCTCCACATATCACTTGGCTTCTGTCACCATCTCCATTATTCCCTCTCCTATCTGACGAGCAACTCTTCTGTACCTGTATCAACCTATTACTCACTATGCTACATCCCCCTCTTCCTTTTCTGTGTAGATGAAGGATCTCCTGAAGCATCGACTATCCACATTTCTTTTTCTAACAATACAGATTCCAGCATTTATTCTGTGGTTTCATAGTTTTCCTACCTCTCAACTAAGAACAGCACCTCGTATTTTACTTGGGTTGCTGACATTCCAATGGTATAAACATTGAATTCTCCAATTACAATGCCCCCTGTCTCTCCCTTCTCCCCTGCTCAGCCCCCACACCACCCGAGTTTGCTCACTTCTTCCACTTCCCCAGCACAGGTGACCCCCTGTGGCTGTTCCTTCAAAACGGGCACACCCTTTTGGATTTTGTTGGGGTGGGGGGTGACCCATTGATGGTGAGCAGCATTAGCCATCAGGGCCATGACACTGACCAGGTTCCGATGCACAGAAGGGAGGGGCAATGTCAAGCGGAGCCATAGTGGTAAGGGATGCAATAGTTAGGGGGGCACGCAGAAGATTATGTTGCTGCAATCGAGACTCCAGGATGGTGTTTTGCTTTCTTGGTGCAAGGGTCTAGGATGTCTGAGTGGCTGTACGACTTTTTCAAGGAGGAGGGTGAGCAGCTGGAAGTAGTCATGCGTGTTGACACAAATGACATGGATAAGAAAAGAGATGAGGTCATGCGAGAGGCCGAACGTGCAAGGCGGATGAACTCTGGACGTGGATAGGTACGTGCGACTGGGACACTAGAGTTTATGGGAATCTGGGTAAGAGGGACAGGACTGGCAGCTTAATGTTGCACGGTACAGGTACTACAGGAGAGATGGATGTGGGGATCGGAGGGGGTGTTGTCTTATTGATTAAGGAGAATGTCACGATAGTAGTCTGATATACATTACTGGTGGTTCATCCAGTGAGGCAATCATAATCATACTTTATTAGCCGAGTATGTTTTGCAACATACGAGAAATTTGATTTGCCATAGTCATACCAATAAAAAGCAACAGAACGTAGATAAAAATGCTGGAGAAACTCAGCGGGTGCGGCAGTATCTATGGAGCGAAGGAAATTGGCAACCAAGGGTTTCGGCCCGAAACGTTGCCTATTTCCTTCGCTCCATAGATGCTGCCGCACCCACTGAGTTTCTCCAGCACTTTTATCTACCTTCGATTTTCCAGCATCTGCAGTTCCTTCTTGAACAAAAGCAACAGAACACAACAGAATACATTTTAACATAAACATCCACCACTGTGACTCCTCCATATTCCTCACTGTGATGGAAGGCAAAAAAAAAGTTCAATCTCTCCAGCAGTCGGGGGCCTCTAACCGTCCGCTGACGGGACGATCTTACTCCCATAGCCGATGGCGGGCCTCCTCGTCAAGGCGATCAAGCTCCTGCATCGGGGTGGAATCTCAGCTCCCCCAGGTGATCTACCACGGGTCGGGGCTAGTCGAACGTCGTGCGGCTTTTGGAGCTTCCCGACAATGGTCTCAACCCGAGATTGCGAGCTCCTTGATGTTAAAGTCCGCAGGCCGCGGTTGTAGTGTCGATCCCAGGCAAGGAATCGGCTCCAATGGTAAGCCCACGCCCTGCGGTGAGGCTCAAAGTCAGTCCTGAGCAAGGCCTCCAGCTCCACGATGTTAGACCACAGAGCGACCGGAGATACGATCCGGAAAACAATCGCATCTCCGTCAAGGTAAGAGATTGAGAAAAAGTTTCCCCCGACCCCCTCCCTCACCCCCCCACATAAAACAAACGGAGAACATTAACACAAACTTTTGAAACACACTAAAAATAACAAAAAAAATACACAAAGGACAGACAGACTGTAGGCAAGGCTGCCATCGAAGCTCCACCCGGTGGCTATATGAGTGAAGCTGAGAAATAAAAGGGAATGACCTTGTTGGGAGTGTGCTATAGGCCTCCAAACATGTCAAAGGGAATTATAGGGTAAATGTGGAAGGAAATTGCCAGCAGCGGCACAACTAAGGTTGTCATAGGAAGGCATTTTAACTTTCCCAATATAGAGTGGGACTATCATAGTGCTAAGGGCTAAGACTGGGTGGAATTGGGCAGATGTGTTCAAGAAAGTTTCATCAGACAGTATGTGAAGGGCCCTACAAAGGAGTGAGCAAAGCTTGATCAATTCTTAGGAAGTTGGGACGGGCAAGTCAGTTTTGGGGCCAGTGATCATTTTCTATTAGCTTTAAAACGGTTATGAAAGAGTGAGCCCATAAATTAAAATTCTGAAAGTGCACACTGCCAACTTTAGTATTAGACAGGTACATGCCTGATAGACAGGTAGTTTTAGTTGATTGTAGTTGTTTGTGGGCAAGGGAACATTGGGCGAGGTGGATGATTTTAAGTATGATGATAATGATAACAGTTCAAGGCATGACTTTTAGAGTGAAGGACGAGGCAGATAGGAGTAAGGAAGCTTAGATGATGAGAGAAATTGAGGCTGGGCGGGGAAAAGGTGGTATGGGGCAGGGGGTGTTGGCAGCTGGGATCAAATGTATCCTTGGAGGTGTTTTGGAAATTGCGGAGAAATCAGGAGGGCAAAGACGAGGTAGGAGATAGCTCTGGCAAATAATATTATGGGACAATCCAAAGATTGTCTAACTACATGAAGGGAAATGGGGTAACTAAAGAGAGAATAGGGCCCTTCAGAAACCAAAGCTGTCAGTTCAGTGTGGAGCTGTGGGAGATGGGCAAGGTCCACAATGAGCATTTATCCTCTGGGAAGCCATGAAGACTGGGAGCTTGGAACAGTTAATTGGAGAAATCTTGTGTTCAGTGCATATGATGGTCGAGGAAGTGCTGAATGTCCTAAGGCATTTGAAGGTAGATATATCTCAGGGCTTGATCAGTTATATCCGAGGACTCGGGGCAGTTGGAGAATAAATTGCAGGTGCCCAGGCTGAGATATATGAATCGTCATCAGACACAGGTGAGGTGGTGGCAGACTGGAGAGTGGCAAATGTTGGGCCTTCTATTTAAGAAGGGCTGCAAAGAAAATCCAGGTAGACCAGTGAGCCTAATATATGTGGTAGGCAAGTTACAGGAGAATATTCTAAGGGATAGATATAAACATTTGGATAGACGGGCTACTTAGGGATAGTCAGTTTTGTAAGAACTTGAAAACAAACAAATCTTGTTATTTAAAATTATGTCATTGTTGAATGAAAGGTAAACGAGTGTTTAATGGCCTAGTAAACTATACATTATTCTCTGGTTGTGAATTCAACTTGTTTTTAAAAGGTCATTGGCTGCTCATCCTGCTTACTATAATCATTTACTAAATACCTGCTGGAGAAAGAACAATTACAGTGAAATTTAGAAGTGCAGATAAATAAGTGGTATTTGAATCGGTATTTACTGGACTGGTTCTGGCAGTGGCAGGTTTGTTCTTTAGAGAGGCAATGAGTAGACTTGGCTGGTACAGTAGTTTAGATCTCATTAAAATTAGCTAAATTCTTACGTGGTGTGGCAGGCTGTGTAGAGAGGATGTTTCACCAGGCAAAGGAGTCTAAAACTAGGGACCCATGTCACAGGGCAAGGGATAGGCAGCCGCTTTTTAGGACTGGTGAAGAACAATTTCTTCATGGCGACGCTGGTGACTCTTTGGAATTATCTAAGAATCCTCAGCCATTTAGTTCAAACAGATTAATAAATTCCTAGATACCAAGGGATATATGGATATATGGATAATGCAGCAGATTGCGCTAATGTAGATGATTTGCCATGACCTTGACCTTGAGTGGTGCAGTGACCAGCTTGTAGGGCTACTCCTATTCCAGTTTTGGTTGTGCAAAGCAATCCGATTACAATGCTACTATTGAGGGCAAAGTCTGAGCCTATGTCTTGCAAACTTTAGGATGCTGGGACTTAACATGCAAGTCTTCACAGTAATTAGGATATTCCAACATCTGGTTAGTATTCTGCCTTCAAGGTATAATTATTCCTTATTTAATCACGAGGCACACTGGCATAGTATGCATTTGACAGACTTTATTTCATGACGTTTGCTCAAATTTCTCGCGTGCTGGTCGCCACCTTCATTCATCTTAACCATCTGGTTTGGGGGAGGTACTTTGCTTTGATTTGGTGGGGCAAAAAAAGGCTGGTTGGGGGGGTTAGAGTGATGCTCTAGTTTGGTGAGAGGTGGGGTGGCGTTCTGGTTTGGTGTGGGGATGGGCCTCGTTTTCTCATACTAAAACTTCGATTCCATCAGTGAGTGAGTTTCAAGCTCACTGTGTTCCTAACTTAAAAGGGAGGTTGTGCGCTTTATTGTTTTTAGTACACATTTTGCAATGCAGCTGAAACCAGTTGTTGATGGAACTTGTTATTTAGCAACATGACATAGGATACTTTTGTGCTTTTGATAGTTCATCTTTCTCAATTATCCCTAAAGTATATAAGAAATAAAAATTACCCAATTATCAATAATAACAGCATTATTAGACAAAGCCATAATCTCTTGGGTCTGATCTGTCACTCAATGAATCAAAGGTGGAGGGTATATTGTATGTTTGCAGGTGCCATGTAATTTTTTTGTAGATAGTAAAGTAGATCAGCTGGAAAATTGGGCGAAGTGGTGACATTCAAGTGTGGGGTAATGCACTTTAAAAATTCAAATTCTGTCAAGGTAAGAATGGTAGGATTTTAGAATCCTATGTATATTCTAAGGGATAAATATATAGGATGCAAACCTGCAGCTCGCTGAAAGTGATGACACAGGCAGATAGGGTAATGAATAAAGCGTTGCTTAGGCATTGAATATGAATTGGCGTGCCAAGTTGTAGTTGTATAAAACACTGGTTACGCTGCATTTGGAGTAGTGTACTAATCTTATTTCCACCACAGGAGGAAGTGGCAACAATCGAGTGTAGAAGAGATTTGCCAGGAGGGGAAGGTTGTATTGAAAGTTTTATTTTTCGAAAGGCAGCCTTTTTATCTGCTTGTGATCCCAGCCTGCGAAGTTAACTATGGGAAGGGATCCGCTGGCTCCGACTGGGCCTGAGTTCCAAAGGCCCGGCAACAGGGGGCAAATTCAGCCCACCGATTGGAAGTCCCAATGAGGTCGAAATCTGCCGCCTCACTCGGCCTAGGTGCCATATTTTCGGGGGGGGGGGGGGCTTTCAAAGGAAATTTAAGTGTGTCTCGTAATTTGGTCTGGATTAAAGGAGATGTCAGTCCATCAGTTGCTGGAAAATTTGTGGTGGACCTGTAGCAGCTGAAATTCATACTTTGCCATCATCAGTTTTATAATGAATCCACTGCTGTCAGCCATTACCATTTTAAGAGTTTCATTTGCATTTTGTTACTGCCTTGTTCTTTCCTCTGCACCAATATCACAAACTGCCAATGTAGCTTCAATGAATTCATCAGTACTACTATTTAGAAAAGCGAATCAAAAACCAGACATAGTTTAGAGAGATACAGCGTGGAAACAGGCCCTTCGGTCCACAACAAGTCCACGCCAACCAGCAATCACCCATAAACTATTTTTATCCTACACACTAGGGACAATATACAGAAACCAATTAACCTACAAACCTGCACATCTTTGGGATGTGGGAGGAAACTGAAGCACCCAGAGAAAACCCATGTGGTCACAATGAGAATGTACAAACTCTACACAGGCAGCACCTGTAGTCAGGTTCGAATCCTGGTCACTGGCGCTGTAAGGCAGCAACTCTACTGCTACGCCACTGTGCTGCCCATAGGTTTAAGGTTAGAGGGGAAAAATGTAATAAGAATTTGAGGGGCAACATTTTAACACCGGTGGGTATGTAGAACGAGCTGCCAGAGGAGGTGGTTGAGGCAGAAACTATAATATTTAAAATAGTTTGGACAGGTATATACATTGGAAAGGTTTAGAAGGATATGGGCCAAATGCGGGTAGGTGGGATTAAAATGGATGGGACACCTTGGTCGGCATGGGCAAGCTAGGTTGAAAGGTCTGTTTCCGATTTTATCTATGATTTAAATTGAATAGGATTGGAGCTTTTAACCAGGCATCTTTTATTGAAAGCAAGCAACCTCAACTAAATATAGTGAATGAATGCATCAAAACTGAAATTTTGAACCAGTGCATGTATCTATGACTGAGTGTCTTGAAACGTTAACTATTCCATAATAGATGTCACCCAAGCTTCTGAGAATTTCCAGCAATGTGGTTCTGCCTTGCAAGTTCATCCTAATCAGGAAACTGAAAATTTGCATCCTCGCATTGGAACAACTTTTACTAGTTTTATTCAATCTGAAAGATTTGGTTTAGGATTGATCATGTAATGCTTAACATAGAAAATAGGTGCAGGAGTAGGCCATTCGGCCTTTTGAGCCAGCACCGCCATTCAATATGATCATGGCTGATCACCCAGAATGAGTGCCCTGTTCCTGCTTTTTCCCTCATATCCCTTCATTCTTTTAGCCCTGAGCTAAATCTAACTCTTTGGAGTGTGGGAGGAAACTGAAGATCTCGGAGAAAACCATGCAGGTCACGGAGAGAATGTACAAACTCCATACATACAGCACCTGTAGTCCGGATCGAACTCGGGACCCGGGGCTCTGGCGCTGTAAGGCACTTACTCTACCGCTGCGCCACCGTGCTGCCCGTGGTAAAGGTGAGATAGCACAGAGATTACCACGTGGCCCATTGTTATTCAATATATATCAGCAATTTAGTTTGGTTAAAAGTTTGCGGTTGCAGCTGCTTAAACTAGCTGGATTGTGAGCAGGGAAGTAATGTAAAGATTTCAAATGGGCATAATCGAGACGAGATAGTGGGCAAATCTATGGTGGATACAACATGGCGTGACAAAGTGAAATGTTTAACTTTGTATGTTGACAGATTGGGATTAACGCAAACTTGCAAATCATTAAAAGCCAATGTGCAGCTGTCAAAAGCTATTGGGACGACAAATAGCATCTTGTCTTTACAAGAATATTTGAATACAGGAGTAAAATTAACTGACTGCAATTATGAGCAAAAAACAAACTCGAACTGAAATTCGGTAGGTCAGGCAGGTAGTCTTGGTTTGGGGGAAGAGTCTCGACCTGAAACATCAACTCTCCATTTCTCTCCTCGGAAGTGTCCTGATCTGCTGAACCCCTGCAGTTTATTTTTTGCTCCAGATTCCAACATGAACAGCTTTTTATATCGGCAATTATTCAGGGCCTTGTTGAAAGAGTGCCTGAGGTATTATGAACAGTATTGGTCTCTTAACCTATAAAAATGTATATGCGTGCCAAAGGAGTGCAGCAAAGATTCCCCTCTTTGGCTCCAGCGACAGCAGGGATTCAGTACACTCAGCCTCTCTTCTGTAGAAGGCTTAGTATAGAAGGATATCCCATTGAAGTTTAAATGCTACTAGATGCTAAGATGTTCTCATGGCTGAGAACATTAGAACCAGCGGTCAGTCTCGGAGTAAGATGGACTTTTCAAACCGAGATGTGAAATTTCTACACTGTCATGAATCACAATAATTCTACACCCTGAAGGGCTGATCCAGTTCAGTTATCTTCGTTACAAACAAATTGATGGAAGGAAAGCAAGACCAAGTGCTGAATTTGGATGATCACCGATGGTCTTGAATGGTAGAGCAGGCTCAATGTGCTAACTAGCTTACTCCTGTGTAAGTTTCTGTTTTTGGAATAGTTAGCATATTCATTTAATATGCACTCAAATCTTAAATCTTTTGGTCTGGCACCACCAAAGTCTGCAGTAGGCAAGATTAAGGGTTTTACTGCAAAAGAGCATACTTAACTTTAGTGCCTAAAAGGCCTGTTCCAACGTGTTGAAAAATCAGCGGCGACCAGAAAGATGCTACGACTCTTTGGAGACCTCTCGTGACCATAGGAGACCTATCACGACTATTCAGGCTGTATGGTCGTGAGAGGTCTCCAGAGTCTTTCTGGTCGCCGCTGAATTTTCAACATGTTGAAAATTTCAACGACTTATCACGGGTGCCAGCAGTCGCCTGTAAAGGTCGCGAAAGTGGGACAGGCCCTTAACTCACACAGATTTGTCCTCTTACTGGTGCAGCTTAATTTGTTGCCACAACACATGCAACAGTTGGTTGCATGAAAGACCTGCCCCTATTGGGAATTCTCTAAGCATTATGGAAGGTCATTTTAATGTACATAACAGCAGCTGTGTGTTACCAGTAAAAACCTGCGAATCATTTGCAAGTGCAAGTAAACTGACATGTCACAATTTAAGAGCTCAATACATGGAGCTTTTGCTGACCTACAGAGAAAATAAAAGCTTTCTTCCGCCACTGGCATCAACCAGCATGTCTGATCACAAGCAAAGTTCATGCACAATTCAAGCAGTTTCTGGCGTGAGTTTTCAGAGGGAAAAGTTTAACGGAGATACGCAGGGGGATTTTTATTTAAGTGGTAGTTGCTTAGAATGTGCTGCAAGGGGTGATGATGGAAGCGCATATGATGGTGGGATTAGCTTAATTTGGCATCATGCTCAATACACCATGGACTGGTGCCTATATCTGTGATATATTGTTTTTTATTCTATATATCACTTTACAACAATATTTTTACAAAGTACTGAAGCAGTTACGTAAAAGATGTGTCAAAAATGTGTGCCTTCGAGTAGAAAATGCTGGTTGTAATTCAGCTGCAAGAAAAATTGAGTACAAATTAAAGTAGAAATTCCTTTGATTGTTTTCAGTGTTTTAGGTAATTAAAATACATTGAAATTCTGAATCTAATTTGGCTTCTTTACAGACATCTGTTCAACATTGTGGTCTAATGAGCCTGTTTCTACGTTGTGAACAACTCCGCTCAGTCCACCTAAACCTACATGATCTCCAGTTGCTAAACACTTTTGAATTCCCCCTCCCATTCCCATACTGACCTTTCTGTCCTAGGCCTCCACCACTGTCAGAGTGAGGTCCAACACGTATTGGAGGAACAGCACCTCATATTTCACTTGGATTGTATGAATATTGGCACTTCTAACTTCAAGTAACCCTTGCTTTCTTTCTCTCTCTCTCTCCAAACCTCTGTATCTCCCTCTCCCCTGACCCAGTCTGCAGAAGAGTCTCGACCCAAAATGTCACCTATTCCTTCTATCCAGAAATGCTGCTGGTCACGCTGAGTTACTCCAGCATTTTGTCTATCTTCTGTTTCCTTGATGCATGATTATGTATGATTCTAATACTATTAACCTTCACTATTATAACATGGAGTGAAGACAGACATGTAATGTTCATCTGAGTGTAGCCATTGTTAAAAAAGTTATCACTAATAGCATAAAGTACCAAATAAAAATAGTTGCATTTTGCAGAGAAGATGAGCAATGTTTGCTGAAGTTGTGCCATAGACTTCTGTTGTGTTCACTCAGGCCAGAACTAACTGTTGAACCTTCCCGAGGTGTCATGGACCTAACTTAATGAAAAACCTGTGAAGTTCTTTCTTAAGCGTGTTCACAGAAGGTGCGCTGCCATGCAGGCGGCTTTGCGCAGGATACGGTGCAGCCAGAGCTTGGCCGCTCGCTAGGGGAAAATAGGGTATGATTACGGGGGGAAATATTTGCCTGCGGGCCGGATGATTTCGGATTACGAGCCGCATTCGGCCCGGGGGCTGTAGGTTGCCAACCCCTGACATAGAAGATTGTATGGACAGAGTTATGGACCCATGTCACCATTTGCAGAGCTGTTTCTGTGGCAGGAGACTAGTATTGAAAGACCTGATCACTTGACGCTTAAATTGCAATGTCATCTTATTCAAATGTGATTTTGCAGGTGTGACATAATTTCAATATAATTTGTATTTCCTGTTGCAAGTTTGAAAAGGACTGATGTTTTTAGATTCCCAATTGTATCCAGATATGCAAATTGGTTATTGGAAATGTAACATTTTTATATGGCCATAAAAAAAAGTTGTGGTCCTGATCACTTAACCTATCCTGTTAATCTTGTAGATTTCATAAATTTGTTAAACAAGAATACATGGTTGTTTGTTACACTTATCTTAATATTTAGAACAATTGTTTGGATGAGATGGAGTGTACATTTTAATTTGAAGATACAAGTTATTGCAGGACCTAATGAGCTAATGTAGCGTACTTCGTTGTAATTATAAAGATCAAATGGTCATCCTTTTAGACTAGTGAACTTAATGCACCAAAAATATATATTTCAAGGTCAGTTTATTGTCACATGTACCAATTAAGGTACAGTGAAATTTGATTTAGCATACAGCCATACTAAAATAAAAACAACACGACACATAACTACATCCCCCACATTCCTCACTGTGATGGTAGGCAATAAAGTCCAATCTTCTTTATTCTCCTGCAGTCCGGACAGTCGAACCATCCACAATCGGGGCGATCGAAGCTCCCGCGGCTTGGAGCTCCCGAAGTCGGTCTCTAACCAGAGACCACGAGCTCCACGATGTTAAAGTCCGTAGGCTCCCGCGGTTGGAGCCCAAGTCGATCCCCGACGGGGATCACAAGCTCCACGATAGTAAGTCCGCAGGCTCCCGCGGCTGGAGCTCCCGAAGTCGGCCTCCAACAAAGACCGGCAACTCCTCAATGTTAGGCCGATTCGGGGAAAAATCGCATCTCCGTCGAGATAAGAGATTAAAAAAGATTACCTCCAACCCCACATAAAACAAGCAAAAGAACACTAAAACACATACTATCAAACAAACAAAGAAGGTAACATAGAAAATAGGTGCAGGAGTAGGCCATTCGGCCCTTCAATATGATCATGGCTAATCATCCAACTCGGTATACTGTACCTGCCTTCTCTCCATACCCCCTGATCCCTTTAGCCACAAGGGCCACATCTAGCTCCCTCTTAAATATAGCCAATGAACTGGCCTCAACCAAGAGTGGAACTCGCTATCAAAACATGGAGGGGACGGGGGACGCAATCTTTTGGCGGCCACACGCGCATGCGCACACTCACATGCACGACTTCGGAGGCTTAATCCAGCGCTAAATGCAGCTCAACTCTGCCTGTCACGCCGGGTTAACTACAGCCCTGTCTGGACTGACGGATAACAGCGCTGCTTCTCCGCGCTGGCCATATTTCCCGCAAGTTCAGGAAGGGTTGTAAGCTCACCTGGCGGGACAGGCAGAGTTAGCTTTAGCGCTGTTTCTCTGCGCTGGCCCGTCTGACTGCTGACCAAAGCTCCTATAGCAGAGGATCTTTGCTGCCGACCTCTCTGGTCATCCGCGGGAGGTGGGGCTGGGATCGATCCTGGCTGCGGATGAAGCGCAGGTCTGTGCCACGTCTCCTTCCTCTAATCACCGGGCACTATCCTCAGTCCCACCAAACTTGGGGGGGATGTCCCCCACCTCTCAAAACATGGAAGGGGATGTGTCCCCTCTGGCCCCCCCCCCCCCCCGGGTTTTCCACCCCTGGCCTCAACTACCTTCTGTGGCAGAGAATTCCACAGATTCACCACTCTCTGTGTAAAAAATGATTTTCTCATCTCGGTCCGTAAAAGACTTCCCCCTTATCCTTAAACTGTGACCCCTTGTTTTGGACTTCCCCAACATCGGGAATAATCTTCCTGCATCTAGCCTGTCCAACCTCTTAAGAATTTTGTAAGTTTCTATAAGATCCCCCCCTCAATCTTCTAAATTCTAGCGAGTAGAAGCCGAGTCTATCCAGTCTTTCTTCATATGAAAGTCCTGACATCCCAGGAATCAGTCTGGTGAACCTTCTCTGTACTCCCTCTATGGCAAGAATGTCTTTCCTCAAATTAGGAGACCAAAACTGGACTCAATACTCCAGGTGTGGTCTCACCAAGACTCTGTACAACTGCAGTAGAACCTACCTGCTCTTATACTCAAATCCTTTTGCTATGAATGCTAACATACCATTCGCTTTCTTCACTGCCTGCTGCACCTGCATGCCTACTTTCAATGACTGGTGTACCATGACGCCCAGGTCTTGTTGCATCTCCCCTTTTCCTAATCGGCCGCCATTAATTGGAAACGGAGAAGAGGTCATTCTACATTTTGGAAATGAAAGAGTTTGGAGCCAAAGTGAAGATGAAGTGCAAGGATGAAAACTCCATGGAGTGCTGGATTAGAAGAGGTCGAGGGTTTGATAAAGGGAGAAAAAGCATACTGTAGGTATGGAGGACCTTTGGGTCCATAGTGTGTGCCAGATATGCTTAAAGAAATAAAGAGAGCAAAGAGATTCCAAAAAGGCACGGATTGATCAGGTGTGGATTTGGTGGAAGATCGTTTCAGCCTAATGTAGAGTTTTTTGAAGACGTGAATTAATATTGATAAAGGCTGTGTAGTTGACTTCAGAAAGATCTTTGAAACGGTCCCATGTGGAAAGCAGGTCCACAGAGCTTGTGTGATCAAGGCAAGTTAGCAAATAGGATCCTAAATTGATAACAGGAGATGTGATGTAATGGTGGAGGGTTGCTCTCAAGCCTGTGACGAGATGGGCCGTAAGGCACCAACTTGTAAATACAGGTTCATAACTTGATCTTGACATTTGGCACATCTAAAGAGTTTTATGGGCCAGTGTCTACCAAACCGAATAAGAAGACTGTTTGACTGGGCCGCTACTCGCTGGAGTTTAGAAAGATGACCTCATTGAAACTTGTCAAATAGTGAAAAGGCTAGATAGAGTGGATGTGGAGAGGATGTTTCCACTAGTAGGAAAGTCTAGGACCAAAGGTCAAGCCTCAGAATAAAAGGACGTTCCTTTATGAAGGAGATGAGGTGGAATTTCTTTATTCAGAGGGTGGTGAATCTGTGGAATTAATTGCCGCAGAGGGCTGTGGAGGCCGTCGATGAATGATTTAAAGGTAGAGATGTATAGATTCTTGATTAGTACTGGTGCCTGGGGTTATGGGGAGAAGGCAGAAGAATGGGTTAGAGGGAAAGATAGTGCAGCCATGATTGAATGACAGAGTAGACTTGATGGGCCAAATGGCCTAATTCTACTATCGCATGACTAAGGCAAGAAGAGATAAACTAGTATGCAGTGAATATAAAGAATCCTTGTTGCTTCTACTTGGCCAGTACACTAATGATGGTCAAATTTGCTTTATAGGTTTTTTGTGAACTTTCATAAATTCTGGAGAAACATATGTAATTTTCAAAATTCTGTTCCATTTGGCTTCTGCCAGTTAAGGTAGCATCAGAGAGCAAAATGATTACTCCAGTAATAAATCTGATCCTATCCTACTTGTGTCCTTGGATAGTTTAGTACCTCAACATGAAATTTTAGTTGATGCCTTTAATTTTCATTGACATTTATTGCAGGGCTACCAACATTGGGTGAGAGTTGAGATTGAGAAATTGCGAGGGAGCGTAGCGACCGATGGGGGGAGGGTGTGTTCCCCCTCCCATAGTAGGCTCCGGAGGCCGCACCAACGCCCCCACTCACCCGGTCCGCTCCTGGCTCCGGGCCGGGGTTAAAACTCCATGGTGTGTGGACAGAGCGGCCGACGGGCATAGAGCCGCCGGAGGTGAGGGTGGGAGGTGTGTGCCGTGCCTGAAGGGGGAAGGGGGAGGGGGGTTGGTGCTGGGACCAACGCCGCCGTATCTCACCTATCACACCATCTGCATGGGAAAAACTAAACTACTTTTTTCCTCCCCAAAATCATCCCGCTGGCTGGTAGTTTGATAGCCCTGCTTTAAATCTAGTGCTTGAATCACATATCCTGGGAAAAAGACTATGCATTCACCTGATATTCCCCTCATGGTTTTTACTCGCCTCTAAAACAATTTTTGCTTTATTTTGAACTTTCAGCACCCGCAGATATTTGAGTGTGAGAAATTTTGTGATCAGTGTGAGAGCATGAGAATTTTGTGAAATGCATGAGTCTTACGCTCAAAGCGTGAGAGTTGGCAGTCCTGTCTAAGGCCAGGATGTGACAACAGACGCACAGGGAGACACATACACAAAGGGAACGCACACGCACACACACACACACGCACACACGGGGACACACACAGGGACGGACAGACACACACACACACACACACACACACACACACACACACACACACACACACACACACACACACACACACACACACACACACACACACACACACACACGGGGAGGCACACACAGGGAGCCAGACACACACACACCTTTCCTTCTTCACCTTTCTCCTCCCCCTCCCTCTCTTTCCTCACCCTCCCTCTTTTTCCTCACGCTTCCTCTTTCTCCCCTTTCTCCTTCCCTTCCTTCATCCCCTTTCTACATTCCCTCCCCTGTCTCTCTTTGCCTCCATCCCTCCTTTTTTTTTTCTTTCTCTCTCTCTTTCTCCCCTCCCTTTCTTTCCCGGGCCGCCCAATGGGGAGTCTGGCGGGCACGGTGTAGGGTGGATTGGCAGCGCTGGCGCTGCTGTGTGAGTTGAAGGGCAGGAGCAAAGATCCTATAGCAGAGCTATAAGATCTTTGGACAAGAGGGAGGGAGGGAGCGAGGTTGCCGCGGCAGCAGGAAGGGCAGCACTCGCAGACGGCGCACAAAAGCGCTGACACCCGCTGCCCGGGACCGACGCGCTTCCCCAATCCATGCAGATCCGCTATAGGATCTTTGCTGTGCAGGGACTGAAGACAGCCTGTCAGCATGAGAATTCCGTCGTCAGTGTGAGGGCGTGAGAATTGGCTGAAATGCGTGAGAGTCACGCTCAAAGCGTGAGAGTTGGCAGCCCTGTATATTGGCTGCCATAACAATCTAGAAGATGCGAGTGGGGGGGGGATGTGAAAATCATAGTTGAGGTAAGAAGCCTGTATTTACAGTTAAAACTCGTGCTCATTGATCTATTGCAGATCCAGAATTTTGTCCGTTCAACCATTTGAACCTCAAATGAAGTGACAGACATTAAAATAATGCGATTGTTACCTTTTTGAATTTTAGAATATTTAAATTCCCCAGCTGCCATAGTGAGTTACTGGTTTGATAACCTAACTGTGTCAATTTGAATTACTACATACAAAAGCTGACAATGCACTTACTTGATTGGACCTTATTCTTGTTTATTGCACTTGCCTTGGATACTGATTTATCTTTAAATTATGTGTTAGATTTTATAACGCTTCAGATGGTAAACCTCTGGAACTGGATGTAGTACGCTGAAAAGCTCTAGGTAGAGCATCACTCAGCACTGGAAGTTGGACAATTTTATACTGGACAATATTTACATTTTAATCAAGCCAATTAAACAAGCCAATTAACCTCCAAACCTGTACGTCTTTGGAGTGTGGGAGGAAACCGATCTTGGAGAAAACCCACGCAGATCACGGGGTGAACATACAAACTCCGTACAGACACCACCCGTAGTCTAGATCAAACCCCGGTCTCTGGCGCTGCATTTTGCTGTAAGGCAGCAACTCTACCGCTGCGCCACCGTGACTCTGACATACAGCTATATCCACACAATCACATCCAAAGTATAATGTTCATTAACACTAGTAACAAGAAATTAAGTTAACTTGAACCAAGAAGCCTGGTATATAACACTTTCATATTAATGTACTTGAAGCAAAGCAACCTCTAGTCAGCTTCTGTTTGTCAAATGATCCTGGTCATACTAACAATTAAATAGCACCAAAATCTTGTATAGCTGTTAGTAGACATGGAATGTTCCCAAACCACCCAGCTTTGTTTCACAAACATTTTTCCTACATTTAAACTCTACATGTGGGTTCAAGAGCGACAGGTGTCGCAGGGTTATACAAACCCAGCCTTTCATTAAAATATCCATTGGACCTGCTTTTTCTTGGAGTTCGAGGGATCTCTTTATTACCCAATTTGTTTCAGTACAAAGTGCAATGCATTTTTGAAAGAATGAATTCTTTTTGCACTCGGCTTTGGTGATGGTGAAATAACTGATAACATTTTATTGCTTTCTGGAAAGTTTTATTGCACTTTGCGAGTGCAAATGTAAGGAGAAAGTGTACAGTTTATAGCAGGGCTCTTAACAGCATTGTATAAAGGAATCTTGGGCTCCAAGTCCATAGCGCCCTGAAATAGTAACACAAATCGATAAGAGTGGTAAAGGTGGTGTATGATATGATTCATCGGTCAGGGTACTTAATATAAGTCTGGAAGTCGTGTTGCGACCTTAAAAATCTGGTTAGGTTGTATTTGGAAAAAGTCGGGAGAGGCAAGACAAAGTGTGGCAGGTGTACACGGAGATTGGGGGTTGATAGCAGGATGTGTGAGACATTCTGTTGAAGAGTTACAAATTGAGGATTGAATAGGGGAGGGGAGAAATAGATAACTCCAGCTGGTACAAAGGGGGGGGGGGTGAGGTTGGGGTGTTGTTAGAGGCTACCAAAAATTGGGGAATTCGATGTTTATACCATTGGATCGTAAGCTACGCAAGGGGATTATGAGGTGCTGTTCCTCCCATTTGCGTGTGCACACTCTGGCAATTGGGGAGGCCCAGGCCAGAAGTGTCAGAATGGGAAGGAGAGATAAAATGGTTAGCATCCGAGAGATCCAGTAGGCCTTCGAGACCGAGCATGTATTCGGCAAACTAAGATGCCCTGATCTTTGCCTTTTACTCCACTGGCCTCCTCATCCAATGCGTTATTCTCTAACGTTTCTGCCGTCTTCAACGTGATTTCACCACCAATCATATCTTCCTATCCACTCTTGTTCTGTAGAGATCACTTCCTTTTCAACTCCTTGGTTCACCGAATGCTTGCGATTGGTCCGCCGAGGCCTGCTGCATCTCTCAGTCGCGAACCATTTTAACTCGCCTTCGCATACAAACCTTTCTGTCCTGGGCTGCTTCCATTAAAAAAATTTAAAAAAATGAGGCCACACGCAAACTGGAGGAATGGCACTTCCTATTCAGTTTGGGTAGCTTACAACCCATTGAAATAAACATTGGATGCCTCAATTTTAAGTAGCCTCCCTTCGCCACTTTTTTTTCTCTCTGATGGTCTCGTTTTCATCTCTAACCTTTGTCCACCCATCTGCCAATTAAACCCCTTACCTGTATCCTCTCATCACTTGCCAGGCTTTTGCCCTGTTCCCATTTCTCGTGTAGCTCCCCCACCCTCTGCCACTATCTGTCTGATGGGTGTGGTAATGGAGGCAGATATGATAGTGGCATTTAGAGCCTTAAGGTAGACGCATGAATGTGCAGGAGATGGTGGAATATGGTCCATGTTCAAGCAGAAGGATTAGTTTAATTTGGCATCATGATTGGCATTGATATTGTGGGCTAAAGGGCCTGTTCCAGTGCAGTTCCATGTTCTACATTCTATATTGATTAACCTTTGGTACTGGCCTCCAATTTATAGCCTAAAATTTCAATAAGATTAATACAATGTTTCATTGTATTTCAATTTGTTCTCCGGATGTGGGTTGCATTACAAGTGTAATTGATTGAATTTATATTGATGCAGGGTCCATTAGGCTGGTGATGGTTCGCATACCCGTCTCTCCTGGTGATGAATGCTAATAATATCTGATTTGAGTAGTTTGGTATTTTTTTGAATAGTTGGCATTAAACCCCAACTGAGTTGGACATATTTATGAATTAGATTCAGTAGATGGTGCAAAGGCAATCGTTCTGAGTTACTTGAGAGTATAAATATCTATGAAGCTGGAGCAGTATGTTTCATCTAAACCTACTTGTCAAACTTGGTCACAAATATGTTGATGAAAGTTAGTAATACAATCTGAAAACTTGGGACATGCTGATCTGTCACTTGTATGTTTTCGTATTTTTATTATGGCTGTAATTTTCAATCAATACATAGATTTTATCATTATTGATGCAAAGGCCTGCGTTTATTACCCATCACTAATTGGCCTCAAAGGTAGAGGTAGCAGTGAGCTGCCTTTTTGAAAGTACTGTTAGGTTTTGAAGGTAAATGCTGCTCATTTGGAGGTTAGGTGCTTGAACCATTATAAATTGAATTGGTTTGTAACTTGAGAATAAACCATTTTACCCAATGTTCTTGTCATTTGGTAAAATCAAAGCTCATCTGTTAATGTTAAATTAACATCTTCAATATGTTTTGGGTAAAAACCTCTTCAATTCAAACTATCAACTGATTTGACTTCCAATTTTGACCTGAAAATTTCAAAGATTTACAAGCTGCCAACAAAAACAAAGCTGGTGGAGGGGCTCAGCAGGTTGAATAGCATCTGTTTTGTGGGTTGAGCGGCTGGGGAGAGAATGGAATTGATGTTTCGGGTGGAGAAGCTGCATCAGAACCGAGTTGTGAGGGAAGGTAGCTGGTATAAAGAGGAGGGGAAGGGGGTTGAGGCAGGCAGATAGGTGAATGATGCTGAATGAAGAGCCACTGATTTCCGAATATTGGAACGATGGGGTGAAATTGATTTCTAAAATTAAAAATAGAACTGGAAATACTCAACAGATCAGGTGTGTTAGTAGCCAAAACTCTTCAGGATATAGTAACAAGGAGATTGTACAGCTGAGAAATTCTATTTCCTTTTTATTCTTTCAAGTATAAGGATTAGCATTTGATAGACACAAAGTTGGAGTAACTCAGCGGGTCAGACAACAGCATCTCTGGAGAAAATGAATAGGTGATGTTTCGTGTCGAGACCCTTCTTCAGACTGAGTCGGGGCAGAGGGAAACTAATTTATTTGTGTTTTTTTTAACTAAATGATTATTAGCATTTGATTATTTTGACTTTTTTAAATCTGTCCATTATGCATTTAAAACTTGCACATATTTGAGAGTTAATTTGAGGATAGTGTTACCACGTGCTGCTCTATCCACATTATTCAATGTCGTGAACGCCATGCGTTTAAGATGCTGCGAAATAAACTTCTGTACATCTTGTGTTATAAGGGTAATAATCGGGGATTTCAAAAGGGAATTCGGTAACAAAGGTATGACAATTTGAAAGGGTGTGGAAGAAGATTGTGGATATGAGCAACTTGACTTCAAGGGCTGACAGGTGACCTTTTGTGGTGCAATGATTCAGATTCACATTGCACCCAGTTTTCTCTGTTGATTAGATGCTGATCAAACTGGTTGTGTTGTCTCGTGCTGCATTGAGCTTTTAGGCTGCTGATTGAGCTGCACAAACCTCAGCAAATGGTGAATTCAATCGCACTCCTAGTCTGTCTCATGTAAAGTGGAAGGACTAGAAGAAAGTGAGGCACTGATTTCAGTATATTGGAACAAAAGGGCAAAACTGATTTTATAAAATAATAAAAATACAGAGTGCTGGAAATACTCAGCAGATCAGGCAGGTGGTATCTGAGAAAAACAGTTAACATTTTGGGATGAAAATCCTTTGTCGGACAAAGGTCTTCAACCTGAAATATTAACTGTTTTTCTTCCCATCGATCATTTTCAGTTTCTTAGCCTTCCAGCGCTTGCAGTTTTGATTTCCACAAAACTAATTATCTGTTTGGCATCCCAGCTGCCATGCTAAACATCCACTCCCTTCACCACCTGTGGCTGCAGTGTGTATACCAGGTTACTCTGACCGCTCTGACCAACTTTACTGCTACAGCAAGTCTAGGACAGCAAGCCGTAGGAAAATTACCACTTGCAGATTTACTCCAAAACACAATGCTGGAGTAACTTGGCAGGTCGCAGCATCTATGGAGGGAATGGATAGGTGTAGTTTTGCATCAGGACCACCTTCAGACAGATTGTAGTGGGGGAATTAACCTGGAAAAGAGGTGGGGGTGGAACAAAGCCTGCTAAGTGATCCGTGGTTACAGATGGAGGGGGGTGATTGGAACATGAGTGGAGCAATTGACAAAGGCTGGAGATGAAAAGGAGGCTAAAGGGTGTCAGATAAGGAAAGTCAGAGGGAGGAGCGATGTAGCTGGAAGGGGCTGGAGGCATGGAACAGTGGGAGAAATGTGTGTTCACTGGGCTGGAGGACACAGGAAAGAGCAGGGCAGGGGGAGAATTAGAGAATTTAATAGCTTGTGGAAAAAGGGCTCAATCAGAAAATGTCACCTGTGCATGATCTCCAGAGATGCTGATTGATCCACTGAGCTATTCTAGTACTGTCTTTTTTTTGTGAACCAGCATCTACAGTTCCTTGTGTCAATGTTCATACTGTAGTGTTGGTTGTAAGCTACCCGAGTGGAATGTGAGGTGATGTGGTTCCAGTTTGCATGTGACTTCGGCAATTGAGGTGGTCCAGGACAGAGCGATTGTTTGGGAAGGGGAGTTAAAATAGTTAGCAGCTGGGAGATCCAGCTGGCTTTGGTAGACTGAGCGCAAATATTTGATGTAACGGTTGCCTAGTCTTCGCTTGGTCTCGCTGGTGTCTAAGCAGGCTACTTCGGAATTGCTGAATGCATTATGCAAGGCTTGAAGAAGCGCATGTGAACCTCTGTCTTACCTGGAAGGACTACTGGGTTCCCTGGATGGAGGTACAGGGACAGGTGCTGCATCTTCTGCAGTTACAGGATAAGTACTCTGGGAGGGATAGTTTGGGTGGGAAGAGATGAGTGAACCAAGGAGTAGTGGAGAGAGTGGTCTCTGCAGAAAGGGGACGGATAGGATGGGTGAATGTGACTGGTGGGAGGATCATGGTGTTCAGATTCTGATTTATTTGATCCTAATTTGAAGATGCGTCATTGTATTTTTGATGCTAAAGGAAATCTCGTACTTGAGGGTCATTAAACATGGGCAATAAGTGCTGGCTTTGCTAAGGATATCCATAAATAATAGCAAAATAATTTGATTAAACAGGTTGGAGGTGACCATTGTCCTGTGTTTCGGGGATGGGACAACCCCAACTCATTTATTATTTCTGGTTTAGTTGTTGACAACGTCTTGCTACTTGTGTGTTTGACTGCTTCATTGCCCAAATAATTTCAAATTATAATGAAGGCCATAATCCAAGGTCATGACTTGAAACATCAACAAATCTACTCCTCTCCACAGATTGTGCGGTCCGCTGAAAAATCGCCTAAGTGGGACAGACCCTTAACTCCCTTCTGTAAATTGTGTAATTCTATTTGCACATGGATGTAGTTTGCAAATCCTCTGACCCAGATAATCATCTTTTTTGGTGTAGAGAAGAAAATGCACGTTTGATAAGTATCAGGATAGTTAATGTCCACCTGAACTACTTTTACTTTTAGAATAATGAAGTCTGGAAACATGGCACCTCTAATGGTGTAGTTGTCCTATTATGGTGTCTTGGAGTGGACCATTAACTGTTCTTATGACTTGGATGTAAAATTACTACCAGCCAGTTTCTTCTATCTATCTGAGTATAGCTATTGGCTAGATACAAAATGCTGAAGTAACTCAGCAGGTCAGGCACCATCTCTGGAGAAAAGGTATAGATGACATTTTGGTTTGAGACCCTTCATCAGCACTGTTTTCATTTGCTAATTAGGTTTGCCAAGTAGTATTAGTTGTGGTATTACATTATTATTTTTTTTTTAATATAAGATAAGTATAACTTTATCAAATTTCAAGACCAAGTTGGTAGTAAATTTGTCTTCTACAAGGTGTCCTAAAATGAAGCTCATGGGAGGGAAAAGTAGTAGGTCTGGGGCTATAATGAGAAATTATTTTTTGAATTAAAGCTATTTTAGTACCAATTTAAACGATTTTTGTATTTATCAACATATTAAGATGTGATGAACAAGGTCATTTGTGTTTTCAGAAAACCCTTAAGTTTATTTTCTAATCTAGGTCAGTGACAGATCCTAGAGATGGAAAAAGAGTCGCACTCAAAAAGATGCCCAACGTCTTCCAGAATCTAGTTTCCTGCAAGAGGGTCTTCCGTGAGTTGAAGATGCTCTGCTTCTTCAAGCATGATAATGTAAGTATATTGAAACACAGAATGAGAATAGAGAACAATATGCAATCAATTTATTATTTGTGGATGTTAAACTTAATAGAAGTAGAAAGCCTGAAGCCAATTCTCCCTTTGTAATGATTTCCTGGTATTTGTTTGTCACTTAGACGACTACTATTAGGCGGCTTGAGCTCTACATTTTGAATGATGTTTTGGATTGGAACTATTGATGCATGCACCCGACACCTAACCTTGTAATGATTAATGATCACTGAAATAACTGAAGTTGGTTGGTCCAAATGTCCCTTTTTGTCTTTTGATGAGCTTTTGCAGTGGTCTCTCTTTGGCTCCCAAATGTTTGGTTTTCCCCCCAGCTTTGATATACTTGCTTTAGCCACTCGAGGATTTCTTTGACAGTGGTTTTGCTAGTTTTTAGTCTTCGTCTAATACTTGGGGAAAATTGCCTTGATGTCTTCAACCTCCATTTCAGAATTTGTATAGCTGGATCAATATGGTAGAAAAGAATCCAATAGTTAAAAATAATGCTCTTCACCTATTTTGCCCCTAATAAACATAGTCTGTTTATAACTATTAAGAGAAACTGTACCTTAAGTCACAGATTGCAGGACTTTTTTTAATTTTCAATGTTTTATCATGTGATTAACATTTTTGCTGCATGTTTCTTATGAATTTCTAATATTTTGTGAGACAATTATGTAATTGAGGTATTGGTTATCTAGTCATTGTTTTAACAGCATCTTATAATCAAAAATAAAAATGGATTTTGTGGAATTGATTCATTAGTGTCTAGCATTTTTGATTTGGGTTAAAAGGATTCATAAGTGGACTATTTGATCTATAATGAGACGTGCACTGTTATTAAAACAGTTGGGTTTTCTGCAATGATAGCAGTTGTTTTGGAAGATGTATGAAAATATGTTATAAGAGCATGTATAAAAGCGGCTGGATTTTTTGCCAAAATGGGGCTTTGAACATTTTAAATTTGGCTATTTTGGTTGTACCCTTTTGGGGGAAATGGATCATCATGGACTTTGAAGATGGATTGATTGCATCAGCTCGGCATAAATAATTGGCAATATAGGTATGAAATGAGCTGCTGTTTCGTATTGACTCAGTCTGTTGGCTCTCTCCCCCATGTTCTTTAACATTTTGGTATATTTGTTGGTATTATACATGATTATTTAGCATTTATCTGCAGCAGATTTCGTGGCCGAAATTTCTCTCAAACTCAGCATAATGTAAAGTTAACATGCCAAATGATCAGAACTTTCAGAATTAAATTTTGGCGCCTTACAGCGCCGGAGACCTGGGTTCGACCCTGGCGATGGGTGCTGTCTGTACGGAGTTTGTGCGTTCTTCCCATGCGTGGGACCGCATGGGTTTTCTCTGAGATCTTCGGTTTCCCAGTGTAAAATTGTCCCTAGTAGGATAGTGTTAATGTGCAGGGATCGCTGGTTGGCGTGGAAGTACATGTTTCCGAGATGTATCTCTAAACTAAAACTGATAAGGTAGTAGATGGAATCACCATCCTCTTTGCATCATTGTCAAGCAAACGATTAAGGCTCTTAAACCAGAACTTTGTGCCATGGCTCAGTGTACATTTGGCTTTGATTATTATAAATTTGATTCTGGCAAACTGGATTTTTTTTTGTCAGAGGTGACAGTTTCCCTTTTTTCTTCCGTATAGGACTGGAAACTGAAACTTGAATGACTTAGTGCAGGATTTGTACTTGTGTTCAGAGAGAATCCAATATTTCATTGCAGCTGTCAGTGTATCCCACAAACCTGCCTGACATAGTAAGTAGGGATATAACATTACACAACTATTTAACATACATGATCTTGTTTATTGTTTCCCAATGCTCTGAACTCCCATATTCATCGAGATAGAAATTCTAGGGTGTTGGCAAACAACTGGCAAACATCTGTTGCTTCATCATTGTATCACCTGACTTGCAGATCTATTGTTCAACACACCCTGTCCATGCAAATGCTTGTACCAAATTACTCATAATGAATCACGCCCAGACTTGTTTACAACTTTTCACAAACAAAATACTTTCCTGTAATGCAGCCTTTCATAAATTGAAGAGCATTCATAAATTGTGGGCAGTTTTGGGCCCCATATCTGAGGAAGGATGTGCTGGCGTTGGAGAGGGTCCAGAGGAGGTTTACGGGAATGATTGAGTTAACATATGAAGTGCGTTTGAAGGCACTGGGCCTGCACTCACTGGAGTTTAGAAGGATGAGGGGCGACCTCATGAAAACGTATTTAACAGTGAAAGGCCTGGATAGAGTGAATGCGGAGAGGATGTTTCCATTAGTGGGATTGTCTAGGACCAGGGGCCAGAGCCTCAGAATAAAATTACTTATCTTTAAAAAGGTGATACGGAATTTCTTTAGTCAGAGGGTGGTGAATCTGTGGAATTCATTGCCGCAGACGGCTGTGGAGGCTAAGTCAATAGATATTTTTAAGGCAGAGATTGACATATTCTTGATCAGTATGGGTTTTGGGGGTTATGGGGCAAAGACAGAAGAATTGGGTTGAGAGGGAAAGATAGATCAGCCGTGTTTGAATGGCAGAAATAGACTTAATGAGCCGAATGGCCTCATTCTGCTCCTAGTACCCATTAACCTGTTAAGCACTAGAAATCTGAAAAAGTTACTGGAAATACTTTGATATTAATGTGTACAGATTTTTCTGTTCATTTCAGCACTCACTTGTGCTTCAGGCAATGGCATATATCCAATTTATTTTTTAGTCATATCAAAACACTCATTTACATTGTCAATTTCAACTTGACGTAAGGAAAGTATTAAAGCTGAAGAGTAAACTTGCATTATGAGAAGTTGCACCATCCATCAAATGTTCATATATACTGATTACATCGCAGCTTGCTATTTATTAGTGTCTTTATTTGGGTTCTAGCTAGAATATATAAAATACGTTTTGGAATACTAAAAACACGTTCTGAAGGACACGAAGTGCTGGAGTAACTCAGCATGTCAAGCAGCATCTCTGAAAAACATAGATGGGTGATGTTTCGGGTTTGAAACATCACCTATTCCCATGTTCAGAAACACTGCCTGACCTGCTGAATGACTCCAGCACTTTGTGTTATTTTGTGTAAATCAGCATCTGCAGTTCTTTATTTCTATTTAATGATCTGCATTGATGCATACTAATTAACCTCTGTCTTTATTTTGGAACTCTTCTAACTTAATGTTTTTTGTGCTTTTGCAGTAACTTTGGTTGCTGTTTGAGTTATAGATTAAGCATTTTTTTCCTTTTAGCTGTTAAATTTTTGTTTGTCAGTTGTTAGTCTGTGAATTAGTAATGTTAGTTATAAAGCTAACGTACAGTTAAATACCTCATAGTTTGCTTCAGAATTGCTTGTAAACCTGGCTTCTTTTCAATCTTTTTAGCATAATATTAAGTGACCATTTGCAGGCCATTTAATTAACAACTGCTTGTATATGCATATGATTTTATATTCTCAATTAGTCTCACAGTTTCAAGAATAATTTCTGTTCATGGTTTTGAAGAAAAATAATAAGGCTATTTTAATTAAATACCCTTGTGACTTTATTTGGGTTTTTAAATAAGAGGTACTTAATGACTAAGTTAAAAGCTGGATGTCAAGAAGCATTTATCCTCAAACAGCCCCATCAATTGGATTTGGTTCCACTATGTCTATTCATTCATAAACAAAATCGGGTTTTGCTGGAAATACGGATATACAGAGTCTTCAGCTTGGTTTACCTCACTTGGCTTGTTGTGTAGTGCTGTAAGTGGGTGAGATATCCTTCAGCTGAGACGGGTAAGGGAATTTATTGCTCCTAATTAAAACACTTTCTAATATGACATACAACATGTAAAGGTTGAAGTTCCATGGTTTTGAGTGAGGATTTTTAAGTTGCTGGCGCAATGCTAGATATCATTCAAAATGAGGCTGAACAAGGGAATGAATTGTCAGTGGGAGAACACTTTGGGGATAGTGACAATAACTGGGTAAGTTTTAAAGTAATTATGGATAAGGATAGTTCAGAGATCAAACGTCTGGGGAAGGATGATTTCAATATTGTGAGACGGGATCTGGCAAATGTAGATTGGAAACGGAGAAGAAGGTCATTCTACATTTTGGTAAAGAAAGAGTTTGGAGCCAAAGTGAAGGTGAAGGGCAAGGATAAAAACTCCATTGAAAGCTGGATTAGAAAAGGTAGAGGGTTTAATGAAGGGAGAAAAGGCATACTGTAGGTATGGAGGACCCTTTTGTTCCATAGAGTGTGCTGGAGATGCTTAAAGAAATAAGAAGAGCAAAGAGATGCTAAAAAGGCACAGATAGATCAGGTGTGGATTTGGTGGAACATCGTTTCTGGCTAATTTAGAGTTTTTTGAAGATGTGAATTAATATTGATAAAGGCAGTGTAGCTGACTTCAGAAAGATCTTTGAAACGGTCCCATGTGGAAAGCAGGTCCACAGAGCCTAAGTGATCAAGGCAAGTTAGCAAATTGGATCCTAAATTGATAACTGGAGATGGGATGTGATGGTGGAGGGTTGCTCTCTAGCCTGTGACTAGATGGGCTATAGGGATCAGTGCTGGGATCCTTTCCTGCTTCTTATATACATTAGTGACTTTGAATGTTGGAGATATGATTATTAAGTTTACAGATTATGTGAAAATTGGTCATGGTGTTGTAAGTAAGGGTAGTCATGGGCTACAGAATTATATTGATTAGTTGGTAGCTTAGACAGGGCAATGGCAAGGTAAATTGGGCAAAGTGAACATCCATAATGTTTGGGACAAAGACCCATCATTTATTTATTTGCCTCTGTACTCTACAATTTGAGATTTCTAATAGAAAAAAATCATATGTGGTTAAATTGCACATTGTTAGATTTTAATAAAGGCCACTTTTTTTACATTTTGGTTTCACCATGAGGAAATTATAGCAGTGTTTATACATAGTCCTCCCATATCAGGGCACCATAATGTTTGGGACACATGGCTTCACAGGCATTTGTAATTGTTCAGGTATGTTTAATTGCCTGCTTAATACAGGTATAAGAGAGCTCTCAGTACCTAGTCTTTCCTCCAGTCTTTCCATCACCTTTGGAAACTTTTATTGCTGTTTATTAACATGAGGACCAAACTTGTGCCAATGAAAGTCAAAGAAGCCATTATGAGACTGAGAAAAGAAACAAGAAAAAAACTGTTAGAGACATCAGCCAAACCTCAGACTTACTAAAATCAACTGTTTGGAACATCATTAAGAAGAAAGAGAGCACTGGTGAGCTTACTAATATCGCAAAGAGACTGGCAGGCCAAGGAAGACCTCCACAGCTGATGACAGAATAATTATCTCTATAATAAAGAAAAATCTCCAAACACCTGTCCGAAGATCAGAAACACTCTTCAGGAGTCAGGTGGGGAGTTGTCAATGACCATTGTCCGCAGAAGACTTCATGAACAGAAATACAGAGGCTACACTGCAAGATGCAAACCACTGGTTAGCCGCAAAAATAGGATGGCCAGCTAACAGTTTGCCAAGAAGTATTTAAAGGAGCAACCGCAGTTCTGGAAAAAGATCTTATGGACAGATGAGACTAAGATTAACTTATATCAGAGTGATGGCAAGGGCAAAGTGTTGATGAGAGAAAGAACTGCCCATGATCCAAAGCATATCACCTCATCTGTGAAACACGGTGGTGGGGGTGTTATGGCCTGGGCATGTAAGGCTGCTGAAGGTACTGGCTCACTTGACTTCATCGATGATACAACTGCTGATGGTAGTAGCATAATTAATTCTGAAGTGTATCGACTACATAATGAATTCTGAAGTGAACATCCCATCTGCTCGAGTTCAAACAAATGCCTCAAAACTCATTGGTCGGTGGTTCGTTCTACATCAAGACAATGATCCCAAACATACTACTAAAATAAACAAAGGAGTTTTTCAAAGCTTAATAAAATTGCCAATTCTTGAGTGGCCAAGTCAATCACCTGATCTGAACCCAATTGAGCATGCCTTTTATATGCTGAAGAGAAAGCGGAAGGGGACTAGCCCCCAAAAAAGCATAAGCTAAAGATGGCTGCAATACAGGCCTGGCAGGGCATCACCAGAGAAGTCACCCAGCAACTGTGAATCGCGGACTTCAAGCAGTCATTGCATGCAAATGGTATGCAACAAAATACTAAATATTTTCATTTACATGACATTGCTATGTCCCAAACGTTGTTTCCCTGAAATGGGAGGCTATGTATAAACACTGCTGTCATTTCTATATGATGAAACCAAATGTGTAAAAATGGCCTTTATTAAAATCTGCCAATGTGCACTTTAACCACTCGTAATTTTTTCTATTACAAATCTCAAATTGTGGAGTACAGAGGCAAATAATTAAATAAAGGGCCTTTGACCCAAAGATTATGGAGCGCACAGTAATTCAAATTACTGTGAAGTGATATAATTTGGTAGTTCTAATATAGGTAAGATATATATGATGAGCATTGAGGTATGTTGGGCCCAGAGTGGGATGAGCGGCCTGTAAGGAGGAGCTGGTGAGCCCCCATCTCCCCCACCCATGGTCACGCTCAGCGGCAGGCCTGACTTACTGCCGCAAAGAATGACGTAGTGGGCCATGACCTGCCGGGGGAAAGCTCGGAAGCAGCTGAGCTCAACCCGGAAGACGAGGAGGGAGCCGGTGGAGATGACAGACGCGAAGAGTGGGCCAGTAGGAGACGGACCAGGGAATTGCCTCAATGCCTTCAAAGTTGGCCGCAGGACACAGTCAGTCAGTCAGTCGGCCAGGCGAGGAGAGGAGAGGGAAGCTGGTTTGTGGGCCGAGCAGTAGAGAGTAACCTGGATCGGAGCTGCTCCAGTACATCGGCCACATGCATGGACAAGACTTCGGATTCGTCGTACATGGCGCCAAATTATAAGGTCATGAGGTCAAAAGGAATAGGAGTAGAATTGGACCATTCGGCCCATCAAGTTACTCTGCCATTCAATCATGGCTGATCTATCTCTCCCTCCTAACCCCATTCTCCTGCCTTCTCCCCATAACTTCTGGCACCTGTACTAATTAAGAATCTATCTCTGCCTTAAACATATCCACTGAATAATATCCATTATGGTGACTTGTGTTTATGTGATCTATGCAAAAATAATTTCACTGTGTAGTGCACATATGACAATAAAGCACCATTGAATGGAGGCAGGTACTCATTGTACGAATTGTTGTGATGAGTGCGTGAGAACTGCAGACCAAGTGCTGGTAAATTGAAATAGTATAGATGGAGTCTGTTGGTTGGCACGGATGTGGCGAGCTGAAGAACCTGTTTCTGTGCTGTTTGGAACTACAAAGCCGTTTAACCAGCGGACCAATCTAGACAGTTTACAAATTTGTGGCATATTAAGTTTGTTTAAATTCTGACATACTGTTATTTTTAATTAATTTAAATCATAAGATTATAAGTGAGGGGAATGATATTAGGCCATTCGGTCCATCAAGTCTACTCTGCCATTCAATCATGGCTGATCTATCTCTCCCTCCTAACCCCATTTCCATGACCTCTCCCCATAACCTCTGATACCCGTACTAATCAAGAATCTCCATCTCTGCCTTAAATATGTCCACTGACTTTGCCTCCACAGTCTGTGGCAAATAATTATACAGATTCACCACCCTCTGACTAAAGAAATTCCTCCTCATCTTCCTAAAAGAATGTCCTTTAATTCTGAGGCCATGACCTCTAGTCCTAGACATTCCATCCAGTGGAAACAACATCCTCTCCACATCCACTCTATCCCAGCTTTTTTGTGTAACCTTTCACTATTCTGTTTGTTTCAATGAGGTTCCCCTTCATTCTTCCAAATTTCAGAGAGTACAGGCCCAGTACAACCAAATGCTCATCGTATGTTAACCTACTAATTCCTGGACAATTTAGCACACTTTTAACACACATGTTATTTACTTCTACTTAAAGTCAGTACAGTTCAAATAATTGATGTCATATGATTTGCAAAAAAAATGATCCAACAGATTTATTCAGGAAACTGTCTACAAAATTAATTTTATCAAAGCTGTTAGCGAATTCTTTTAATTTTTAGTGGGAAGTAGATGCAGGAGGTTTCTACCTCTATAGTACAGGCCCATTAATATTTGTATAGAAACTCATGAATCATTTATCAAGGTGAATAATTTAGAAGTATTTATCTTTCAACATTTGGCACTGTTTAATGTTAAATTTCCTCAATAATTGGAGTAAGTTTTTTGAGATGTTAATAATAGTAAATTGATTTGATGGCAAATTTGAAAAATCAGATCGTCAAAATTGTATTGGCTATTCAAATTGATGATCCTTGTGTCTCCAGTTACAAATTTCCCCTGAACTTTGAAATATGCCAACTGCAACCTCTAGTTAGACTGCTAGTGGTATGATTGTACCACGGAATCTGAGTTTTGAAGATCATATCAGTCGCAGATCATATCATGATATTTTGAGCCTATTTCTAGAATTTATCTGCTTAATATACAACAATATACCACCTTCATCTTTGGTTCCTAAGATAAGTTTGTCAGTGATCATTAATTGCAAGAATAATAGATAGTGTGAGCTTTATGCTTGGAGTTGTACAGTGGTGAGATCAATTTATTTTTAAAAGTGACTTGGTAATTGAAGTGACTTGGTAATTTTATTTTACTTGCAATCTAGAAGTATGTAACACTTTTTTTTTAAAATTGTGATCTCAGTCATTGTGTCCATTTACCAGAAAACCTCAATTCTGGTACTAATGCTGGCAGCAAAGTAAAAGCAAAGTAATACCTTACCCAAAGTAGATTACATTCAAGGCTTGGATTTAGAATGGAGCACTGTGCCAAAGAGTCACTATAAATCTAAAGTTAAACATTAATCTGTGTCTTTATTAGCGCTGATTTGATGTAATGCTTCTTATGCATTTCTTCAGATTCAAATTAATTTAATGTCAAATGCAAAACAGGAAAATGGTGCAGAGATTGCAATCGAATATGAAGTAGTGCAAAAATCATGCAATAATGGAAGAACCAATTATGTAGAGTGAAGAGTGAGAGAGCATGGTAACTTGTTTTCTCTAGAACTTTGCAGGTTGAGGGGAGACCTGATGGATGCATATAAAATTATGTGAGAATAGATACAGTTGGAACCTTTTTCCCCCCCCCCCCCCCCCCACACACCAAGGTGAAAATGTCAAATACTAGAAGGCATAGCTTTAAGGTCAGAGAGAAAGCTTAAAGGTGATGTGCGAGGAAAGTTTTTTTTTTTTTACAGTGGGTGCCTGAATGGTGTATTGGGATGGTGGAGGAAGTTGATACAATAGTGGTGTGGAAAAGGCTTAAGAAAGGCACATGGATATACAGGGAATAGAGGAATATGGATCATGTGCAAGCAGAGGAAATTAGTTGAACTCGGGTATCGTGTTTGGCAGTGACATTGTGGGCCAAAGGGCCCTTTCTTGTGCTCTACTGTTCTGTTCCATGTACAGCATCTCTGGGAAGAAGATGTGATTCGTTCAGAAGTCTGATGACTGTGGGATAGAAACTGTTCTTAAGTCTCGATATCCAGGATTTCATTGTCCTATACTTTCCAGTGTGTGGAAGAGAGAAAGGGGAATACCCAGGGTGACGGGCATCCTTAACTACATTTCCAGCCTTCCTGATGCAATGCATCATGAAGATGGACTGGATGGAGGAAGTCATCACACTGTGATGGACTGGGCTGTTCTCGCAACCCTGCAGGACAAGTGGTCAAGAACAAAACAGTTGCCATCCTAGGCTGAGATGCATCCCATCAGAATACTTTGAATAGTGCATCTATAGAGGTTCGGGAGAATCCTTATGGACCTGCTCCATTTTACAAGAGTAAATATGCTGCTGCACTTTTTTGATCACTAGATCTATGAAGGGAGGTGGTTAGGTGGGTGGTAATGCGGTTGCCTCTGAACCTGAAGCTTTCGAGCACCTGTACAGCAGTTCCTTGATGACAGCTGGATTGTGTTTACCCTCCCTCACTTCCTTGGGTCAATAATCACTGTTTACTTGTTGCTGATGTTAGGTTGTGCTGACAGCATGATCTAAGCATGGTCTTCAGCGTGCCTTGCACTGGTCAATTCTTTCAATTGCTGCCAACTGAAGAGCATTGAGTTGCTGGAAATAAAATTACATATGCTGAAATTTGAAACAATACAGAAAATGCAAGAAGATCTCGGTCAAGCAGCATCTGTTGGAAGAAAACTTTTAATGTTTTGAATCTGGGACCCTTTCTCAACCGAGTTCCAGCATTTACTTTTGAATTGTGATGTATACTATTGCATGAAAGGAACTTGTGCAACTAGACTTAAATGTGAACGGGTTTTTAATGTTCTGAGCTAGGTCGATCACCAGGTGTGAGGACTTGTACAGATTCTTTGTGGACCAGCTGGTCAATAGGTGAGAAGCAATTTAATTGGGTTCTCCGAAAGCCTTAAATATTACAGCATTTTGTGGATGGGGGAAATGGCGAACGCAAATGGTTCACTGCATGCACAAGGTGGACTGGATGGGACCATTCTGCACTTGGATTTGACCTGCATGCATATGTTTAGACTTTAGAGATGCAGTATAGAAACAGGCCATTCGGCCCACCTAATCTGCGCCGACCAGTGATTACCCCGTACATAAAACACTATTCTACACACTAAGGACAATTTAACCGAAGCCAATTGGCCAACAAACCTGTACTTTGGAGTGCGGAAGGAAACGGGAGCCCCCAGAGAAAATCCACAAGGTCACAGGGAGAACGTACAAACTCCATATATGGCCATCACTTGTAGTCGGGTTCGAACCTTGATCTCTGGCACTGCAAGGCAGCAGCTCTACTGCTGCATCACTGTGCCGCCCATGTTTATCATGGACTTGAAAGCTTGGCAGCCAAAGGAACAGATTACCTGATGAGCCACGGATTAGAATTCCAGAAAACCAAAACTGAAGGTTATCAGGTTGGAGAAGATTAGAGATGAGGAGGAATAAAAGCATGAGATTTGAAAAAGAAAGTGCCACTTGGGACTCTCTTAATTGGCAGCAGTGGTATATCCTCAAGCACAGGAGTGATGGATTAATAACTCGTGGCACAAGTTTGGAGGTGCGCACCAAAGTTCTGACTAAATTGAGCGAGGCTGACTCAATACATGGGTGAGGATATTAGTAGCATGATGAAGCAAGGGTAGAGCCTGGTGATGGAAAATGAATGGAAACAGCAAAATTAATGATAGCACACGTGTAATCTGCATCTCAAATTGGGTTCAAATATGATTACGGTGATCAACTGTCTGGTTCGCATTCAGATAGTTACCTGGAAGAAGATTGGAGTTATTTAAAATAACTCCAATCTTCTAAACCAGTATTTAGACACTTTTGCTCATCTTGAGTGTTGGACATGCAATGTGATGTTTTAGAGAATGTTGAAGCATCAAAAGTGGTGACATAAATATGTGCACTGTGGAACCCAATCCCTCTTCTCAGATTAGAAATAGGGCCAAAGATAAATCCTCGCTGTGGACTGTAGTGTTTTGCATTCTCAGGCTATGATTCGATGGATAGTTTTGGCAGGTTTGATCCTTTGCAAGTTCAACGTTCTTGCAACGTACAAGAGCAATTCAACAGCAAAGATTATATGACTGAATTGCATGTTTCAAATATCGAAGTTTGTATTCTTCCATAATGAAGTAGAGAAATTTGGCTGCTTGACTTTGTGGGGGAAAAAAACCCTGACTTTTGGTTAGCAGATTGATTATATAAATGCTTGCCTGTCTCTCACCAATCTAGAGGTCATTGCCATCCAGATGCACTGCACAGATGGGTACAGAATTTACTAAGTATTAAGCCATTGTGCACAGGTGCATGAACACAAACTAATATTGTTCTGTATTAAGCCTCAGTTTTGATAGTGAAGCTTGCAGACTTCAAGCTGTTTTGACATAATTGAGTAATCTGTCCTTTTCAAAGGATTATAAACCAATAACCCATCAACTTTGATGCAAACTAAAATGTTATTTAAAGTTGTATTTGATTTGTAATTGGGACTGTATAGTGTAATATGAACACTAATTGCCTTTTCTGTTCTGTTTCAGGTGCTCTCTGCACTTGATATACTTCAACCTCCACACATTGACTACTTTGAAGAAATGTATCCTACCACTCAAATATAATATTTCTGAAGTTACTGCAACTGTCCATTTCTGTTCTTTGTGAAAATATAGTTTGAATTTTGATTGATTTTATGAAGCTGCATGTTTGAGTCATGGTGCAGAGAAAATACCTGTTCACTTCATCATGGCTGCCTCCTTCCTATACATTGATGTAGAATGTCTTTTCAAAGTTGTTTCTCCTCTCTAACCAAAGTTTATTTAAATGCTATTTTTTAGTGTGTATACTATAAAAAATGTGTCTTGGGTCAGTCTCAAGTGGCGGTCATTCTGGGAAGAGGTGAAAAGGAATTTCTTTGTTCAGAGGGCAGTGAATTTCTTGAAAGTTACTGCCGATGAAGAGCATGGAGGCTGTTCACCAAGTACATTCGCAGCAAATCAATACATTTTGAAGTATTCAGAAAATTGAGGAATTTGGTGTTTTTGCAGGAATATGTGCTGAGGCAAAAGATCAGTCACATCTTGTTTGTCAGAAAGGGCCAAATAGCTGCTGTCTTCTACTTGTATTAGTGAGAGAGTTCTGCAATATGGAAACTGGCTCTTTAGCTTATCGTCTCCGTATTGACCTTTTTGATCCCCATCTACACTATTTGCATTTGTCTGCCTTGGGACCTTATATTTCTGTGCCTTGCCCATTTAAATATCTCAAACTAGGTGATTGGTGAAAGCTATACTAACTATCCCTGATCTGCCTCTGCCTTTCCAAAGGTATATAAAACCTCTCCTTTGGTATTTCATACCACTGATTTAAGTCTTACTGACCTGTAGTTATCTACCATATCCTCCCTCAAAGGTAAAGGAACAACATTATCTATTTTGCAATCTTCTAGCGCCTTGCTTGTAACTAATTAGGTTGTTTAATAAAAAATCTGTCAAGGCCCCTGCTGTCTCCTTCCTTGGGTTCCATAGCAACATGGGATAGATCTCATCGAGTCCTGTGGATTTATTAACCCTCATGTATCACATGGTGTCTAACTCCTGCACAAAACTGACCTCGAGATTAACTACATACCCATCACTAATTCATTGCTTTCCTTATGCTTAATTTAGGATCTTACCTACATTGTCCAGGTCCACACTGGGATTACTTGTTTGTTCCCTAAGAGGTCCCACTCTTTCTCTGGGCACCCACTTGCTCCTGATAAACAAATAGTTCCATAATTAATATTGAGGGGGAAAAATAGCACAACACTTAACCAAATATGTAAAGTGATCAAAAGATTTTGAATTCAAGGAGATGATTGCAATCACTTGTAGAATCAAAACAGTGTGCAACAGAAGAGCTTTGTGCAATATAACAGTGTGATGGTGGGGCTTTAGGCAATGATAGAACAACCATGAAACAGCAAAATGAAAAACTGGCTCCTTAAATGCATAGCAGGTGTCATCTTGTCCTTATCCATTTACACCAATCAGTAGATTTTCTGCCCCTAGCAAATCCCTCGTCCCCTCAGTGCTGCGAGGTATTCGAACAAAGAAAAATATTGTAGTGCATAGGTAGCCAAAAGGGAAATCTCTTTCCAGCTTTGCAATAGCACGGGGACTTCGTACCCTCCTGTTTGTCTGATCTACTTTCTTATCATTGCTGCTTGCAGTCAAGTTTTCCTTTCCGCAACAAACCTGTTCCTTTATTTTTCATTCTTCCCACTTTGGTCCAGGTATATTATTTCTGAGCTCGATTCTTCATTCCCACTTTCAATTTAACGATTATTGCAGAAAAACACGCATCAAATTTTCTACGTTAGCATCAAATTCCTTTTATACGACTGATGCTAGTGGCTTCCATGAGCATTGTTGGGGCTCCTCTTTGAAATCCTCTTTGGAATTGATTTATCACTAGTGATATGGGTATTGATGGTAATTTACATTAGATTCTTCATTTCTTCATAATTATAACTACCTGTTACAATTGTGTGCTTTGTAGAGGTCTTAGTATTTGTAATTGGCAACCATTTAGTTAATAAATATTCTTTCATTTTGAGGTTTTTGATTTAGGTACTGCAAATGCCATGCCCGTGAAGTCTAATTTTTCTAATGAAACATTGTTTCGTGCATTCTTCTGCAGATATGATAGTTTTCTGTTTATGCTGTTAGCAAACTGACTCGCTGCTTTGAACCATTTTTGTTCATATCTATTTCGATGGGGACTTGAAAATGATTGAGCACAATAATCTGTCTACAAAAGCCTTTAAAATTCAACGGATAAATGCATTGGGTGCCCTTTCAGCCACTGAAAACAAATTGCATTTAATCGAGTTTTGAGGGCATTGACTCAAAGTCTTGCCATTTCCTATGAACAATTAGGCCATAATAGAATGCAGCTAATTTGGCCATGTATTTAAATGAGTGGCAGCTTGCAATAGAATTAACTTTTTTTTTCGCGTAGTTAATACCATCTCTCTAAATTGTGAAATTATAAAGCTCTCAATACTATTTTTCCTGTTATGCCCTGATTTTGTTAAATGTGAATATGTAACTGCAGGTCAGTTCAGGAATCTATGAACATTTTTCCTCTATTTGGCACCCCTCCTTCAAACTACTATGGCATTCTTTGTACATTGTGAACATGAAAATAATACCTAAAATTATGAAAACATTGTCATGCGCAAAATGACATCCAAGTACAGTGAACAGTAAATCATCGATTACGTTTCACATAGTTTTGCAAATATAAAAATGATAATCAAGGAATTAAAATTATTTGAGTAGTACCGTGAAAGGGAAACAAAGTATTTATCAGTTTTCGGAGCATGGTATTGGTATTAAGACTGTTTTGCTTGTGAAATACTTCCCCAGGGAAATTCAGTCAATCAGCCACACAACAACTGTACGTCTGATTAGTATTTGATTTTTTAAGTCTCTATTTTCCATATGGTGATAAATTTTCCTTAAACTGGTCAAGTGACTTAAGCAACTTTAACAGAAATAAAAACAACTTCAGAACATGGTGCCTCTTTAAATTTAATTTCTGAAAATTCTAAGTGAATATTTTTTTTTTTTTACAAAGCTGTTTTTCGGAAATAAATCTGTCAATTGTGGTGATGAATTTTTAGTTCAAATTTTCATGATCTCCAAGTATACTTTTGTATTGCCTAACTATGTGGTTAATTGATGAATGGATGCCCCCTAAAGGTTACATAAAGGGGCAGAACATGCACGGAATGTCATCAATTGAATTGATATTGCTGGAAATGATAAACAGGGAAAATTTTCAAATGGAAATGTGATTCCAAAAAATACTACAATATAACTAAGCATGTGCTAAAGGGCCATTGTGGATATTAATAGCTTCCTGAGAATTATTGAAGTTATAACCACAATATGTGGCATATAGTTTAGAAACACTATTTTTTTCCCTGCTACAAATTTAATAGAAATTTGTATTTGCCCTTGGAAATTAGATATCATAAGCTGGGCAAATTATTGCATGATAAAGTTATTTGAATCGACATATGGCATGATGGTATGATAGTTACTCCATTTCTTGCAAGTTTTTAAATGCATTTTAATTATTTTGGGTGGGGGAGGGTAAGAATTTATTTTTATCCTTCTTCCTCCCTCTTTGTTCTCTTTCCATATAATACGTGCCTTTTTCATACGAGATAGCCTCTGACTTTATCACTATGTTGCACTACACAGTTCATTGGTTTTGTTCCCAGTGGGGAAGAGAGGAAACTTAGTTTTAATTTGTCAACAGAACTGAGGTCAACCAAATATTGCTTTTATATTCCAATAATATGCACAATTGTATAGAGTTTAGCTTTGAAATTAATGTGAATAAACTAGTATTAAAAGTAAAATGTTTGGTTTTAAAACGAGACTGAAACTTTACAGTGAACTTTTTGAATGGTGGGAATGTTAAATTAACATTGTTGTGTATATAAATTACAGTGGTTAACAAATATCATTACAGCTATATTACAAGTTTCTTCCTGTTGTCATCCTGCTTGCTTAGCATTATTATTTGTCGAAGCCAAAAATTACATTCGAAAATTGAAAATCTTGCAAGTGTATCAATTTTAAATGTCCCCCAATGCCACATTCTAATATACTCTTGCAGATTTTTCTGAATATTAAAGTTTAGCTTCATGCTGATAGTTAAATACATGTCAACACATTGCTGATCTAATTCAGTATGTCGGGCATCATCTCTGGAGGGATGGGCAGGTGACGTTTTGAGTCGTATCACTGTTAATAAGTAGTTTGTGAACATTAGAACATTTAGCAAAGGATTGATTTTTTAACCTGGCCCCACAGCATCTCAAGGACTGTCTCCCTATAATGACTGCACTCTATAATTGAAATAACAATAAGCAGCTACAATGCAGAGTGACATGGAGAGTGCTTAATTATAAATCCCCAAAATAATACCTTTGTGTATGCTTTAATTTTTATAATCATTTTTATGAAGACTAGCATTGCATCATAAAATTCTGAAAACGTGTATATAACGGTATTATAACTTTTAAAATAATTGTGCACAAACTATGAGAATGAAAAGAAAATCTTTTGAAAACATGACTTTTCTGCAGTTTGTTTAAGAAGGAACTGCAGATGCTGGGAAATTGAAGGTAGACAGAAAATGCTGGAGAAACTCAGCCGGTGAAGCAGCATCTATGGAGCAAAGGAAATAGGCAACGTTTCGGGCCAAAACCCTTCTTCAGAAAATGATAACGTCCATTTTCTGCAGTTTTACAGGTTGCTTCAATTTAAATAGCGAGCTGCAATTGTTGGTGAAAGATACAAGAAATGGGTTAATTTGTTTAAAATTCCGGATGGAGTGTTGAGACTTTATAACGCTGCAGTCCTGATGCAACTAATTGTCAAGTTTTTAATTGCCTCATTTTTCTGCTTCACACTTTTGCCTATGTTTACTGCATTTGTATATAGCTTTGGCATGGGTTTTCAACGTCATGTTTGATCCTTGAACAATCCATATCACCTGTACATTAATTTCACACAGCCGTAATTGATTTATTTCAAATCCACTGGTGTCATGTACCATCATAATTTCAAGGTTTTCCATAGTTGTCCCTTCACAGTCCAATAATTAATCTTGAGTATCTCAACTTCAGATCTTCTATATCTCTCTATATCACCATCTATATCTCTCGTTCCCCTTTCCCCTGACTGTCTGAAGTAGTGTCTCGACCTGAAACGTCACCTATTCCTTTTCTTCAGAGATGCTGCCTGACCTGCCGAGTTATTCCAGTTTATTGTGTCTATTTTCAGATTACGCCTGCTCTCACTATGCCGTCATGATAGCACAATTCTGAACGGTTTTTGTTTTGCTATCTTCCATGCTTGGGAACAAAAGCTTCTTTACAAATACATCTTTCACAATGCTTTGGATATCTCTATACTCTTTTGTCCTATCTTGTCCAGAACATTTAGAGTATTTGTCAAGTCCTTGCTCATGTCGTTAATTGAATTGAGTTTGTGAGGAGTGAAACAATGCCACGGTACTGAGCACAGGGAGGAAGTTCTACATATGATTTAAATTAAGCTAGGATACTGTATTTCATTAAGCTCTTTTTGAATCACCACATTTTGAGAGATTTTAAGATATTGTAATGATCCTAAAAAAGAGCACCTCCCCCTCCCAACTTTAAAGGTCGAAGATTTGAGGAAATACTTTGGAACAAATATAATTTCTTTGTCAAACTAACTCCTTACTGGTTTCATTCCCGTGACGGTAGGACTTGTAGGTCAGGAGCCTTTTGTTTTTTTGAGAAAATGATAGCGATGTGATTTATGATTCCATTCTTCACTTGTGCTGTACTATATTTTGGTGATCCCCAAAAAAGATGAATGATTTAATGTCCAAGTAACCTTTTCAAATGATAACTGCTGCTGGATACCCAAGTCCTTGAAGGTTGCAGCTTGATTTATATTGCTATTTGTTGTAAATTCTAGTCATAAAACTATAGTGATCTGACTTGGTGTTATTTTTTAGATGAGATTTATAAACCAACACTGGAGTTAATCATTCATTGAAAAGATTCTGTTGACATTTCGCATTCTTGTAATAAAAATATATTTTCACTGGTTGAAATACGGTTAATATTTCAATCTTCCCTCATCAGCTAAAGGATCACTTTTACCAAAAAGAATGAAATATTTGTTCTCTGAAGTAGTTTGATAATAATCACGATATGCAAATTGGTCAAACCCCAAAATAGTACAGGAAAAAAAACCCTCCAATATATCCAGTTTGAAGTATTGAAACCTACTGAAGCCAGGACTGGGCAGTCTTATTATTAAACTACAGAAGCATTTTAAAAAAAAAAAAAAAAAAAAGGACCTTGTCAGACACCATCTGTTCAAGCTTGGTGAATTCAAACGTATTAGAAACAAAAAGTAAACACTGACTCTGTTCCAAGCTCCGACCCCTCAATTAAATTATCTGGAGACAGTAATCAGATTCTGTTCAAATGAATGGCATCTTTGAGTTTGCGTTAAGAATTTGTTAATGTGTAGCAGTTTCACATTTGGATCAACAGCAGTGCAGGTGCTTGAGAACTTTTATTTGAGCAATCTGTTGTCATGGCAGTTGAGATGGCTATACAGATTTACAGGATTTTCTGTGTATAAAAACAGCATTTAATTTAAGTTTTCACGAAGAGTGCTCAAAAAACTAGATGATTGATATGGGGCCATTTGAAATCTGAGCCCATGTGGAACTACTTAATAGAAGATTGCTAATTCCAGTATCTACATAATGTTTGGGACAAAGACCCGTCATTTATTTATTTGCCTCTGTACTCCACAATTTGAGATTTGTAATAGAAAAAAATCACATGAGGTTAAAGTACACATTGTCAGATTTTATTAAAGGCCATTTTAATACATTTTGTTTTCATCATGTAGAAATTACAGCAGCGCTCATGTTTTTCAGGAAATATAGCAGAGAAGTATTACATTTTCCAGAACTAAGATAACATTACCAATACCATTCCTGAATCAGTGGTTCAATTTAACATTTTTGCTGGCATTTAAAAAAAAAAAGCAGCATAATTCTTTCATAATTTCTATATAGGAAGCACAAAATGTTGATTTTGTATAGAAAATCTCCCAGCTGAATTGATTATTCTCTCATGGGGCTGGCTGCCCATTGATGTAAAAGCAGCTGAACTGGATGTTTCTAAATATTTGAATCTAAAATGAGATATTGTGTGGAAAAGTAACAGTGGTAACCTTGAAAAGGATCTTTCCTCCTCCATGCCTTGTTTTTTTCATTTGTATTTCTTTTTTTAAGGTTGGTTCTGTTTAAACCAAATTCTACATGTTTAAGGTTGATGCTGTCTGAGACATGAACTAAACTAGTACTAGTAAACTAAATCAATAGATTGTTTGTTTATTAATGTTTGTTTCTGAATATGTTCTCCTGTTTACTTCCACACCCTTTTCTAATCAGTCTTCCCGCTTGATAAAAAATCTTGAGACCAGCTTCTTTGGCGCCAGCAATACTCAAGCAGAACCTCTGTCTCCCCCTGGCCCATACATGTTTGATCATCTTTGATGCTGCTATTTGAGTTCTATAGATTTAAAAAGATTGCTTTCCTGCAGTAAAAAAATGACACTGCACTTAAGATCTGTGAATATATTTGGCATAAACATCGAAACATCAATGCATTCATCATCCATTATCCAAGGGGAATATGACATTGCGACCCGAAGCGTCACCTATCTATGTTATCCAGAGATGTTTCGTGACCTGCTGAGCTACTCCAGCACTTGGTGTCTTTTTTTGTAAATCAGTATCTACAGTTCCTTGTTCTAGGGAATACGAGGTGCTGTTCCTCTAGTTTGCATGTGGGATTCTGGCAATGGAGGAGGCCCAAGGCAGAAATGTCAGTGTGGGAACGGACATGTCCATGAAATATTTCATGTTTCACAGTTAAAATGGTTAGCTACCGGGAGATCTGGTAGGCCTTGGCCGACCGAGCACAGGTTTTTGGCAAAACAGTCGCCAGCTCTATGCTTGGAGTTACCACTGTAAAGGAGGCCACGTCAGAAACACTGGATACAGTAGATAGGTTAGAGGAGGTGAGTTTGTCTGCTAATCTTGCACAAAATACCCCAGATTTTGGCCACATGTGCCGCAAATGGCGCTGTAGGTAGCTGGGACGACAGATGGCACAATGGGCTAAGTGTTCGGCTGGCGACCGGAAGGTAGCCGGTTCGAATCCCGCTTGGAGTGCATACTGTTGTTGTGTCCTTGGGGCAAGACACTTCACCCACCTTTGCCTGTGTGTAATGTAATGTAATTATGTGAAGCACTTTGGGGTCAATGCAAGTTGACTGAAAATGTGCTATATAAATAAGATTATTATTATTATTATTATCTCATCTTGATTAGAATAATCTTTATGCAAGTAGATTGGAGTCTTCTTGATTATTGTGGATGTGTTGTTCCGTGAATTGTATTGAATAGTCTCATTTGAAGGTGTTGATTCATGCTGATCCATGTGCCATAACCGCAATCTCACCCTCGGCTAATAAAAGATGCACACCTGCATTGGTCTCTAGAAAGGACACAGTCAAAATCTTTGTCGGGATTCATTGTTCTCGTTCTCCTGAATCCACTAGAGTAAAAGCCAGTTCTGCAATCCCTCTAGTAGCAGAATAAATTGAGACCCTGCCAGAGATTAGAGAAATGTAGCACCATTGTATGTTAATTAGTACGCCAATTGATGCATTTATTTGTCAAAATGTTTGAAAATTCTTAAATGCTTACTGTCTTTAGAAGATGTAAAGTAGGAATCGGTGCTGAAACAACCCAAGTTATTAAAAGGGTCGTTAGTTTAACGTACTTAATTTCACAATGTAATTATCATTTTCCCCCGCTAAGTATTTATCACTTGATTTGATTTCCAAATTGCATGTTTAGTAGGCCCCCCTCGGTCATGACTGACCAAGGGTGATGCATCCTGGTTGGATGCAAGCCTGGGCAATGTCATATGGAGGACAGGCTGATGCCCATGCAGCATGTTTCCCCCTCTCCACGTCGCTGATTGATCCAAAGGAACAGGAATTGCATGTTTAGAAATATTGGTATCAAAGAGCAGTGAAATGAATATTTAAATATAGCAGATCATGATAGCCACTTCATTGCTCTAAAGTAGAAAATGTTTCCTGAGGTGGTGAAAGGAACTGTGCACATTTCTTTCTTTGGTACAATCTTCACTCAAGCTTAAGATAATAATAATAATACATTTTATTTGTATAGTGCTTTTCAAGGACTCAAAGTCGCTTAACATGGTGAGTCAAGAACAAAACAAAATAGAGCAGTAAGACAGAGATGCGAAGGGGAGGGGGACAAGGGACTAAGGGTTTGCAGAGGTGAAGAGATGGGTCTTGAGGCGGCACTGGAAGATGGTGAGGGACTCAGAATTTCAGATCAATTGTGGGAGGGAGTTCCAGAGCCTGGGAGCTGCCCTGGAGAAGGCTCTGTCTCCAAAAGAGCAGAGGTTGGATTTCAGAATGGAGAGGAGACCAGCTGAAATGGATCTGAGGGACCGTGAGGGTTGGTAGGAGGTCAGTGAGATAAGGGGGGGGGGGCAAGCGGTTGAGGGCTTTGTAGGTGAGGACCAGGATTTTGTAGATGATCTGGTGGGAAATGGGAAGCCAGTGAAGTTCTTTGAGGACTGGGGTGATGTGGTGCCAGGATTTTGTGTGGGTGATGAGTCGGGCGGCTGCATTTTGGACCAGTTGGAGTCGGTTGATGTTGCTGGAATTAATGCCAAAGAGAAGAGAGTTACAGTAGTCCAGTCGGGAGGAGATGAAGGCATGGATGAGTCTTTCAGCAGCGGGGGGTGTGAGAGAGGGTCTGATTTTGGCAATGTTGCGGAGGTGAAAAATGATTTTTTGACAACATGGCGGATGTGAGGCTCAAGGGAGAGGGTTGAGTCAAAGATCACGCCAAGGTTGCAGGCCTGAGGAGATGGGGAGACAGTGGTGCCGTCAATAGTGAGAGTGGGGTGGTTAATTTTGGTAAGTGTTGATTTTGAGCCATTGAGGAGAAATTCTGTTTTGTTACTGTTTAATTTAAGGAAGTTGAGTTGCATCCAAGATTTGATGGCTGACAGGCAGGAGTTGATATGGGAGAGATGGGGGTGGTGGGGGGACTTGGTGCTGAGATAGATCTGGGTGTCATCAGCATAGCAATGGAAGTCCAGTTTGAAGTGACGGAGTATATGACCAAGGGGGAGGATGTAGATGATGAAGAGGAGGGGACCGAGAACGGAGCCTTGGGGAACGCCTTGAGTGACAGTGGCTGTAGCAGAGGTGTGGTTGTGGAGAGAGATGAAGTGGGATTGGTTGGAAAGGTAGGAACAGAGCCAGCTGAGTGCAGAACCTTCAATGCCAAGGTCTTTAAGTCTGGTAAGCAGGATGTTATGGTTCACGGTATCTAAGGCCGCACTCGGGTCGATGAGGATGTTGAGGGAACCAGTGTCGGCAGAGGTGAGGAGGTCGTTGAGGGCTTTGAGGAGAGCAGTTTCTGTGCTATGGAGGGGGCGAAATCCAGATTGGAGGGGTTCGAATAGGTTATACGCGAGGAGGTGGGAATGAAGTTGTGACGCGACGATACGCTCCAGGGTTTTTGAAAGAAAGGGGAGGTTTGAGATTGGGCGGTAGTTAATGAGAGAGGAGGGATCAAGACCAAGTTTCTTTAAGATTGGTGTGACAGCAGCAGTTTTGAAAGCGGAGGGGACAATTCCTTGGGACAATGAGTTGAAGAGATTAATGAGGTAGGGGCAGAGAACGAGGTGGGCAGGACTTCAGCAGGGGAGTGGGGAGAGGGTCGAGGGAGCAGGTAGTGGGTTTGGAAGAGCTGATGAGTTTGGAGATTTCAGTAGGGGTGACCAGGTCAAACTGGGAGAGGAAGCAGTGTGGAGGAGGGGTAAGGAGGTCAGTGGAGATGTTGAAAGGAGGGGCCTTGGTAGGTGGTGGAGTAGATGCAAGATAGACACAAAAAGCTGGAGTAACTAAATGGGACAGGCATCATCTCTGGAGAGAAGGAATGGGTGACATTTCGGATCGAGACCTTTCTTCAGACTGGCTTCTGGTAAACAATGTATATCAAGTGTGGAAGCCGCAGTGTCCTAATGGTAATGGTTGAATCTACAAATTCTATTGTCTAATTTGCAGAAACTACATTTTTTCCTTGACATTTTATCCCATAGCTATGTTGTCACAGAGCTAATGCAAAGTGACCTTCACAAGATCATAGTGTCTCCACAACCATTGAGTTCTGATCATGTTAAAGTTTTCCTCTACCAGATTTTGAGAGGTGGGTATATGATGTATAAATATGTACCAGCATGTTGTCTAAGCAAAAAAAAAATGTGTTTTTCTAAGTAGTATTTGTTACAGAAATACTGATTTGTACTAGTAACCATCCCTTGAGGTTTATGATTCCTGATGCTTCATCCTTGAATCTTAGAGAAAAGATTCAATAGGGATATATTCAGTTAAGATAGACACAAAATGCTGGGGTAACTCAGCGGGATTGGCAGCACGTCTGGAGAGAAGGAATGGCTGATTTTTTGGGTCAAGACGTATCTTTAGACAGTCAAGGGTGAGTGAATCTAGTGACATTGAAGAGTACAGAGAAAATGTAAGTATGAAAAGGACAGATCAAAGCAGATGTTGATTAAGGAAATGTGGAATGGTTCATTGAGCCTATCTGCTTTGTTCCAAGGAGAACAATCAGTTTCTCCTTGCCCTTCATTCTTGGTTTATTTGTAGGAGCACTTTGGGTATAGTGATAATGCTTCAGTGTAGTTTTGGGGAAAAAACAAGGTTGGCCTTCAAGAAAAGGCCTTAAACTGAGGGAAGGTGGATCTCAATAGTGAGGTATTGGATCTGGTGGAAGTAAATTTACACTGATTTCCAGAGGAGAAGCCAACTTATGATAAGAGTTAAATAGCAAGATAATACGAGTTCAAAGTCAGCATATTCTTACAATGGCAAAGATGCTAAGTTTGGGTAACTTTGAAAAGAGGAAATTGAAGGTTTAATTGGATAAGATATTTTGCAGAGGGTTTGATCTGCGTCCAGTTTTCACAAGGTTCATATTTCAGAGAAAGATTAGGGAATCCAGAGCACCATCTCGGAGTCAACATCACTGAAATGGATTGCCCATTTATCTTACGGCATTAAATGGGGTATAGCGTGCAAATTGGTGGCACAGAACCCTCTCTACAAAACGCAAATAATTGAAATGGAAAGTACTGGAAGCATTTAGTGAGTGTTATAATCTGTGAAAAGGAATGTTTCGAGTCGGTGACATTTCATCTGAGCTTAATTGTGTGTACCATAGGGGTATCTAAAGGACTTGATGTGTGATACAGATGCAGTTTTTATTTCCAGCCACACTCTGACATGGAAATTGCAGTGTTATTTCACAAAGGGGAGAGGAATTAGGACGATGCCCTTGTACATCTCTTAGCAGGCAGACCATAAAGAATGAGAAACGGGAATATAAGTTGGTTTAGAACGCATCAGTAAATTTACCTTTTCGAAAATGTGTACTCAAATCCTAACTTTTCATTTAATGCTTGAATGGACACCAACTGATTAAAGTGGAATTAATATTTGTAGAACTTTCAGATGAAACTTTTTTTCATATCTGATTGTTAGAGATGGAATTTGATTTTGTTTTAATTTAACATTTGTTTTGAACCTGGAAATTCTAAAACCTAAAAGTACATTCTGTGATTTGAAAGTAACAAATTTTTGATAATTTAATGTATACATTTAGCGCATTCAGGACCATTTTAGTGTCCACCTTCTAGAATATGATGCAGTGTCACTGCAAGCACAAGGTGGATGCAAGTAGGGAACTTAGTGTTATATGTGTGTATTTAAGGATTTACTATTGATTTCAGGGCTGAAGTATCTGCATTCAGCTGGCATATTACACCGCGACATTAAACCAGGGAATCTTCTTGTGAACAGCAACTGTGTCCTCAAGGTGGGTTTGCTTATTTATTAACTACAAATCTATTGTAAATTAATCATGGTCATTTTTATTTTTGCTGCTTTGGCAAAATATTCTCTCTATCCTCGCCGCTTATGGTATCATTATTAATCAGTAACCTTAAATCTTTAATGATATTAAGCAAGATGCAACTTGTGTATATTGCTAACCGATGGCATCGTTGATGCACAAATATCATACTAGAAAATCATCATTAGTACTCTATAATTTATTAGGAAATGTTTCACCAGTAGTTGGCAAGCATTGGGTTTTTTCATTTGGTGATAATGTGATCTGCATGTACAAATTTGAATTGAAGGTTTCACAGGAATGTATTTATACCAATTCCTGAAAGGCTCCAGAAAGTGAGTAATTAATAATGGAAAATTAGAAGGTAGCTGAATTAAGATACAAGTATATATCTTGGAAAAGGTGGGATTGGGAGAAGGGAACTTGAAAGCTTTAATCACTGGTAGTGGAGCTGAGCAAGTTGTTGGAGCTGAAGGCTGACGAGGCAAGTAATTAAGGGCACTCTCAGTTGGGGAAGTCAGAAATCAAGGCGTTCTTGATTGCTACTATTCAGTCCCCATCAATGTGCGTCCTATAAGGTTAACTTCTGAACACATGCATTCACCTGCACACATGTTGGCCTTCATAACAAGAGGAGTTGAGTATAGGAGCAAAGATGTCCTTCTGCAGTTGTATAGGGCCCTAGTGAGACCACTCCTGGAGTATTGTGTGCAGTTTTGGTCCCCTAATTTGAGGAAGGACATTCTTGTTATCGAGGGAGTGCAGCGTAGGTTTACAAGGTTAATTCCTGAGATGGCGGACTGTCATATGCTGAGAGAATGCGAGCGGCTGGGCTTGTATACTCTGGAGTTTAGAAGGATGAGAGGGGATCTTATTGAAACATATAAGATTATAAAGGGTTTGGACACGCTAAAGGCAGGAAACATGTTCTGAAGAAGAGTTTCGGCCCGAAATGTTGCCTATTTCCTTCGCACCATAGATGCTGCTGCACCCGCTGAGTTTCTCCAGCATTTTTGTGTACCAACGTGTTCCAGATGTTGGGGGAGTCCAGAACCAGGGGCCAACACAGTATAAGACTAAGGCGTAAGCCATTTAGAATGGAACGCGGTGGAGGCCGGTTCTCTGGATACTTTCAAGAGAGAGCTAGATAAGGTTCTTAAAGGTAGCTGAGTCGGGGGATATGGGGAGAAGGCAGGAACGGGGTTCTGATTGGGGATGATCAGCTATGATCACATTGAATTGCGGTGCTGGCTCCTGCACCTATTGTCTATTGCCATCCATAACCAGTCTATACAGGAAAAATGCTCTTTGACAACATATTAAACATGTATGAAAATGTCTCATGGAGAGAAAAATTGGTTGTCCATACCCAAAATACCTTGCCTTGCCCAAAAATGAGTGGAGAAAATGTGTTGTGCCCTTTTCAACTGGGATCAGTAGAAACTATTAAATAGTGGGCTAAATCAAGAATTGCCTGGCCAAATCCCTGCGATCTACTTCACTGACCCCCCTGCGTCCAATATACAGAAGCAAGGTGTAGTCTTTGGCAGTACAGTGAAGACTCTTTGACCCAAGACCTTTGACAGGTAATGCAGATGAGCATTGCTTTATTGATTATGAAAGCTATGAATTGCAATAAATGTCTAATTGAAATGTCTAATTTGAAATTGAAAGTATTGAATTAAACTGATTTCTTAACTATTTGGCTGATCATCTCCATTAATATCGGATATTGGATCTTGTGCCATGCCTAACATAACGCAGGGTCCAAAGGTATTCTTCTCCTGCACAACTGGATCCAGCCAATGGAGAAATCTGACAGATTTAGCATCCAGAATGTTCTGCTAAATCCTGGCTTTCCATATCCCACAAGCTTTGCATGGAAGAACTAACACATGATGCATTTCAATGGCTGAATGCCAGTGGTTCTATTTCGTACTGCTTTATGAGCTAATATTTGCTTACCAATTATATGTTGTTTCATTGAAGCAAGAGTAAGTGATACTGGGTCAGAATGTTTTGGATAGCAGTTATTCAAATTAGACAAGAACATTTTGTCAGTTACAACATTGATCTAGGTCAGTTTGATTAATGTTTCGTTAAATATAATTTAACTCAAGTTTACAATGATTTCTGGAAGACCAATGGCATGAGAGCAAATTGTTGGTTAATTTATCAATTATCTTATTGAGAACACTTGTTACAAATATTACTTATTTGTAAAATATTATGGTGTTTTCCAGGACATGATTAACAGTCAGTAAATTAATATTGGTTTATATTGAGCAAATTTTGAGTGGCATCATTGGAGAAAATGTGATTAAGTGGAGAATTTGTGAAGGGAATTTGTATGTAACTGAGGAGAATAAAACACATGAAATAGTAGCGTAGCACGTATTTCAATTATGAATTATGTGGGCAGGTTTTATTGAGATCCTAGTTGCATGTGAAGCACGTATCTTGTGCCATTTTGTATATCAGCATGAGATGGGGTGGCAATATAATGCAACAGTGGGCAATCTAAATGAACGGTAAACTTAGATTTCTTGCCAAACTTGCAATGTAGGTCTAAGAAAATCCTTGCCAATTATTTGGGTCTCTTGTAGGAAAACCAAATATATAAGTGAACATGAATTGAGAGGTTTCATCTAAAGTCATTCATCCCTCCATGTGAAACTGTTTGAAAGGTTTGACCCGCTGGAGAAAATAAATAATATTGTTTTGTTCCTGAAAATAACAATAAAAATAGATAGTGGTAAAGATGTTATATGGTATGCTTGACACAGCATCCTCCCTCTGTCATTCACCCCACCCTCTCTCTCACACACACCCATCAGTTCATGCTTCTTGGCGAAGTTTAAAAAATATAACCTTCTGCCCCTCCAACCACTTCATCCTTGAGTTCACTTACACAAGGCCCACTGCTTCTGTTCCTCCTCACTATCACCTCAACAATGTCGCTCAATATCTTGTTATGTGGAATGAAGAAGCAGAGACTGACGTTTAAGAGATGCGGTTTGTTTTGTTGAATTGCAGCTGCTTATTCAAACTAAAATAATATCGCCATTAAATTCTTAACTTCTGTCAGCAACATTTGGCTGCTTGTCATTTTGTTTCAAATTTATAACTGGAAGCCAATCCAGTAGCATTTTCCTCTTGAAAAGTCCTCGTATATATGCATGTCAGAATGTGAAAGGAACAGACCACTTAAAATGCTATTTCAAGATTACACCAGCCAATTATTAGTTCAAGGTCAATTTTTCATTATATTATATATGAGGGTGTATGACCTTAAAAGAGGCTGAATAAATTCTGGCTGGTCTAGTCCACTTCAAAGCCCAAAAGTTTATACTTGGCTGGTCTCTGCTTTAATTCTAAAGGAAACCACCTGGTATTAGACTGTCTGCATGTAGTGTACAAGATATTAAATGGTTCAAGTATCTTTACACATTGGGCTTCTTTAAAGAAACAACAAAAAAAACTTGCATGTTTCAATACCATTGGAGATCTTCTGATACAGAATACGTGTGAATATCGTAGAGAAAATTAAGTTTTACCATACTGCAAAATAGATCAAGTTTGGAAAGAATTACATTTCTGAGTAGTTGAACAGCTGGTCATGAGCAAGATTTCTGTTTTGTATTGAGAATTTTGACATTGCGGCAATAGCTGCAGTAAACATCAAACAAGGCATTAAATTGTAGTGGTTGAGGGAAAACGGATAAATTGTGATGAGCATGATATTGGTCAAAGTTTGGATTGAGGGCCCTCCAATGAGCAGGAAAGGTACTTGGACTGCACATTGCTATCGCAGTATCTCATCTTAATAAGCAAGTTCGGAATTCCGAAAAACGCAGGGAATCATGGGATTTGTCAAAGGTTGAACGCTATAAATAAAAATCGAATGAAGCTCTAGATTCAGTGAGTATAGGTTGGGTCCGTTTTTTTTTTTTAATTTGTCTTTTTTCAGTGGGAGCCGGGGGGAGGGGGGGGGGGAGAGGAGGAGTAGAGAGACCGGGTGGGGACACACACCCACAAGCGCTGTCGAACAGCCACTGGACCATCCCCGGTGCCCTTTCTCCGCCCCCCCCACTCGAGAGTCCCATCCCCGCCTGAGGTGCGGCCAGAGACGTCCGGACCGACGGGACACTGGTCCCCAGCATGCAGAAGCGCCAACCCCAACTCACCTCCGCCTTTCCCGCCGGGCCAACCGACAGCCCAACAACACCAGCGGCCCCAGACGCACAGCCAGTGCTAACTCCAGCCCAACCCTGCCCCAACTCCTGAGGTACCCACTCCCCAATGGACTGCTACGGTGACATGTGCCAGTTCGCCCACGGCCTTAGCCGCCACCCCAAGTACAAGCCGTAACATGCACACCACTGGTTTCTGCCCCTATGATGCCTGCTGCCACTTCATCCACGACCCTGAGGAGGAGCGAGGGCCCCGGCCACGCCTGCGCCAGAGCGCCAGCCTGGGCTCGGCCTCCTCCGGCTGGCGCAAGACTGGGTCGCGCTGCGGGCGGCCTTCAGCCCCGACCTGGATTTAGAGCTGGCCCAATCTCTGGGCTGGACAGGGGAGGGGGAGGAGGTTGCTGCTGCCGCCAGCATCACCAACAGTACCAGCAGCTCCAGAGGGCGCCCGGCCTTCCATGACCGGCGGGATTCCATCTGCAGACTCTCCGACCAGGACAACTCCAGCAGCAGCGGCTCCGAGTCGCCCGTCTTCGGGAAGGGGCGGCGGCTGCCCATCTTCAGCAGGGTGTCGGACTGAGTGGAGGGGGGTGGAGGGCTGTCAGGGCCAACCCGGCGACCCAACAGCAACTCCACAGTACTCGCAGCGACGAAGAGCCGACCCCGACTACGGACGAAACGCAAGCCTGCACACAATGCAGTACCACCGTTGCCAAGACTGTTTTATGGCTAGTGACCTATGACCTGGGCATGCGCAGTTAGAACTCGCTTATAGAAAAATATCAAATAATGTGTCATTACCACATTTATCATTTCTGGCTGGTACTCCAAATAGTTCACAACTTCCCAATCTCACATTTGAAAATCAAAGCTGTTTGCCTGGGAGAGAATGGGAACCCAAGCCAAATGGTGCAAATTGTATGTGTAGGAAGGAACTGCCAATGCTGGTTTAAGCCGAAGATAGACACACAATGCTGGAGTAACTCAGCGGGACAGGCAGCATCTCTGGAGAGAAGGAATGGGTGACGTTTCAGGTCGGGTCTGAAGAAGTGTCTCGACCCAAAACGTTTCCCATTCGTTACCCATTCCTTCTCTCCAGGGATGCTATCTGAACCGCACAGTTACTCCAGCATTTTCTCTATCTTCGGTCTAAATTAAGGGTTTTTTACTACAATAGGTTTCTTCATCCTGAATATGGACATTGTTTCCACCCTACCCCAAGCAAATATGTGTAATTTTTTAATCTGCAATTGGGAACCATTGAGGTATTTATAAATCTAACCAATGAATAATCCTTAAGAATGATCCTAAATTGTTAACATTAGGAAGGTTCACACTCAAAGAATCTTAATCTACCCTAGCTTGACACTGCTTTGTCTGATATTGCAGGTTTACGCTAAAGGAATCATTTATTAGTGATCAGAAGTTGGAAAGTTAACCAAAAAAATCCATCTAAGGGTGGGAAAACTGCCCAACTGCTTCAAGGTCAGCTAGTTTAGAACATTTATTATTGAATTGGGATCTTTTGCTTCTGTGCGACTCTTCAGCTGACCCTGTGAAATGCAACATCAGCACTTGAGGGTCTGCATTTTTGTTAATGTCCTAGCAATTTCGATGTTTGCTCTTTATTCTTCTGACAACTCTTTTTGCCTTCCAAATGTTTACCTGTTCTTCAATATGACTACAATACTGCAATCTTGCACAGACGACAATCTCTCAGTATTTTGCTGAAATGTCTATATTTTATTTGAAAATTGGCTGCAATTTTCTTACAGATGTAGACATTAAACTGGATGTCATTTCTTGGTAATTTAATATAAAGGTATTATTCAGGTAGCTTTGTTCAACAGCAAATTCCTTGAATCAAAAATATTTTATTGTACCTTGGCCTTGAGTGCAAAACTTATGTTCAGGTTAGATGTTTTTGGAATATATTTTAAACTTGATGGCTTCAACCTTATTTAAAAAGTAAGTTACTGAACTTAATTTTATGATGTAGCTTTAGCATTTATTGTTAGAATCTCAAAACATTCTGTTTTCTTGCAGATCTGTGACTTTGGTCTTGCCAGAGTAGAAGAACTTGATGAGTCTCGCCACATGACGCAGGAAGTTGTTACTCAGTATTATCGAGCACCAGAGATCCTAATGGGCAGTCGCCATTACACCAATGCCATTGATATCTGGTCTGTAGGATGCATCTTTGCAGAACTCTTAGGTCGTAGAATCTTATTTCAGGCACAAAGTCCTATTCAACAGGTAATTCAATGGACTACAATGCTTTAAATGTGCCTTGGTCTTTCGTATGTATATATACTGATAATGCTGCACTATGGATACTCTTATTTTGTATAGTCACTATGAAATATTGGTCTGCCATGTTGCGTAGCAGGTTTCCTTCGGTTTATGTGCAGGAGGGACCTGCTGTGAACTTTCTCGATAGGAATTCAGATTCAAACCTTTATCTGTGAGGAACCTCTTGGTTAAAAAATATTCTCAAACATAACAGATGGACAAGAGATTAAAAAAATAGAGATGCATATCTGGAATGTTAACTGTTTAACACTTCACTGTTGAATTCAGAACAAATATCTTTCTAACCAATTTGAAATTCTTACTCCGATTCAAGCTTGTTCCAGTTTGCAGGCTTATCTGAACAACTCCCTTTATGTGCCTTGATCATATCTCTTAATGCAATTACCACTGATGTCATTTTCCACTTTAAATATTTCAGCAGGCTGTGTTATGTGGAAAACTCCAGACTAAAAACACAGTGACACAACTGGTGGAGCTGCTGTCTAACAAATTCAACAATCCATGTTCAATACTGACCTCTGGTACTACCTACAGTGCCCTCCATAATGTTTGGGACAGATCCATCATTTATTTATTTGCCTCTGTACTCCACAATTTGAGTTTTGTAATAGAAATAAATCATGTGGGTAAAGTGCACTTTGTCAGATTTTGTTAAAGACCATTTTTTATCCATTTTGGTTTTACCATGTAGAAATTGCAGCTGTGTTTATACATAGTCCCCCGCCCCCATTTCAGGGCACCATGATGTTTGGGACACGTGGCTTAACAGGCATTTGTAATTGCTCAGGTGTGTTTAATTGCCTCCTTAATGCGGGTATAAGAGAGCTCTCAGCACCTAGTCTTTCCATCACCTATGGAAACTTTTATTGCTGTTTATCAACATGAGGATCAAAGTTGTGCCAATGAAAGTCAAATAAGCCATTATGAGACTGAGAAACAAGAATAAAACTGTTAGAGAAATCAGCCAAACTGTATTCTTACCCAAATCAACTGTTTGGAACATCATTAAGATGAAAGAGAGCACTGGTGAGCCTATTAATTGCAAAGGGACTGGCAGGCCAAGGAAGACCTTCACAGCTGATGACAGAAGAATACTCTATAATTAAAAAAAATCTCCAAACACCTGTCCGACAGATCAGAAACCCTCTTCAGGAGTCAGGTGTGGATTTGACAATGACCACTGTCCACAAAAGACTTCATGAACAGAAATACAGAGGCTACACTGCAAGATGCAAACCACTGGTTAGCCGCAAAAATAGGATGGCCGGGTTACAGTTTGCCAAGAAGTACTTAAAAGAGCAACCACAATTCTGGAAAAAGGTCTTGTGGACAGATGAGACAAAGATGAACTTGTATCAGAGTGATGGCAAGAGCAAAGTATGGAGGAGCGAAGGAACTGCCCAAGATCCAAAACATACCACCTCATCTGTGAAACACGGTGGTGGGGGTGTTATGGCCTGGGCATGTATGAATTCTGAAGGTACTGGCTCACTTATCTTCATTGACGATACAACTGCTGATGGTAGTAGCATAATGAATTGGCACCTCCTATCTGCTCAAGTTCAAACAATTGCCTCAAAACACATTGGCCGGCGGTTCATTCTACAGCAAGACAATGATCCCAAACATACTACTTTTTCAAAGCGGTCAATTCTTGAGTGGCCAAGTCAATCACCTGATCTGAACCCAATTGTGCATGCCTTTTATATGCTGAAGAGAAAACGGAAGGGAACAAGCCCCCAAAACAAGCATAAGCTAAAGATGGCTGCAATACAGGCCTGGCAGAGCATCACCAGAGAAGTCACCCAGCAACTGGTGATGTCCATGAATCTCAGACTTCAAGCAAAGGATTGCATGCAAAGGATATGCAACAAAATACTAAACATGACTACTTTAATTTGCATGACATTGCTGCGTCCCAAACATTATGGTGCCCTGAAATAGGGGGGACTATGTATAAACACCGCTGTAATTTCTACATGGTAAAACTAGAATGTATAAAAATGGCCTTTAATAAAATCTGACTATGTGCACTTTAATCACTTGTGAATTTTTTTCTTTCTATTACAAATCTCAAAATGTGGAGGATAGAGGCAAATAAATAAATGATGGATCTTTGTCCCAAACATTATGGAGGCCGCTGTATGTAGAATTTGCCATTTTCTGGGACTTCATAGGCTTCCTCTGGGTGCTCCAGTTTTCACCTATGATGTATGGTTTGGTGGGTTAACTGACCACTGTAAATTTATCCTGGTGTGACTATCATTGAGCTATTTCAGTTCTATATTGCACATCTGCATTGTGCACATTCTGTATTTCACCATAAAACAGAGATAATGTGTGCAAATTCATGAATTAAAGTGGAGGAGCTGGAATGGATTCAGGATGTTACACATAAATGGATTCAAGATGTAACACCAAAAAACAGCCTGTTCCCTCAATCTAAATGAGAGCATTTTCTCATTGGCCTACTTTTCTCCTTGCTCAAATCTAAATCCACTTCTGTTTCAACCTCACCATTAGTCGGAGGACAACACTGGAAATATAGAAACAAGGAACAAGCAGATGGTGGTCTTCTTGCTGCTACCATTGGGCAGGAGGTACAGAAGCCTGAAGTCTTGCTCCATGAGATTCAGGAAGAGCTATTTTCCTACAACTATTAGATCAGCCCTAATCTTACCAGCAATGAAACACCATGGACCTCTTGTTGGTTTCCTCGATGTGTATTTTTGCAAAATGTGTGTAAAGTTTGAGATTTATGTACAATTTCTGTGTAATTAGTTTTTGTTATTTGAGTCTGTGTGCCTGTGATGCTGCTGCAAGATTCTCATTGTACCTGTCCTCACTATAATTGTGCATATGACATTACAGTTTGATATCTCTCAAACTGTAATACGTACCACTAAGACAAAGGTAGTTGGTATATTGGAAAACCAGCACTTGCAAGTTTCCCTCCCAAGCTGCACACCATCCCGACTTGGAAATATATTTTTTCCCCTCATTACCACTGTGTCCAACTCCATGGTTTCCCGGCCCAATACAAGTATGGAAGTCCCTTCATGAGAAAGTCTGCAGCAGTTTGAGAACATGCATCTCCTCAAGACCATTTAGAAACCAGCAATAAATAAAGACCTTTCCAGACTGAAGAATGGTCCCAACCCAAAACGTCACGCATCCTTTTTCTCCAGAGATGCTGCCTGACTCAGTGACTTACTCCAGCACTTTGTGTCTATCATTGACAAAACTGGAAAAGTCTTATTCTTTAAGGTTTAAAGATCTCTGCAAAATATCAAACATTCAAACAAAAATACGCACACTGAGGAAACCAACAAGAGGTGGTCCATGGTGTTTCATTGCTGAGGTAAGATTAGGGCTGAGCAGGTCAATTACGAAATCTAATAGTTGTTGAAAACTAGCTGTTCTAGAATCTCATTGAGTGGGTCTTCAGGCTTCTGTACCTCCTGTCTAATGGTAGTAGCAAGAAGAAGGCATGCCCCAGATGGTGGGATCCTTGACGATATAAGCCGTCACCTTGATTTTGACTCATTTAGAAGCTTTAAATGGTGGGGAGGTCTGTCCCTGAATGGGCCAGGCCAAGTCTATCACTCTGCAGCCTCTTGTGTTTATGTACATTGGGATTGCCATACAAGGTCAGATGCAACCGGTCAGGATACTTTCTACAGTGCATTTGCAGATGTTTGTCAGAGAATTTGGTGACATGCCGAGTCTCTGTCTACTTCTAAGAATGTATAGACACACCAAGGTGATTCCTGCAATATTGGGGAAGTTGAAATCCTTTTCTGCCATGACGTTATTGGTCTTGAACCTCAGTGATTTGCCTAAATACACTTCTGTCTTTTGCTGACTCTTGGTATGAAGCACAATGAGCTGAGATTTCCCTGATTGCCAGCCTCCCTGTGCCTGGGAGTCATGCATACCTTTTATAACTCCCCTTCCTTGAAGTGCAGATTGATCACCCATTTAAAAACGCACTCTCCTCATACCTTTTGGCCTTCTAGATGAACTGCAGTGCCTACGGTTGGAGTTTTCTTGTTTTCTAAAAATGTTTTCTTGTCGATGTATGATCATGTGCTACGTAACATCATAGCGTCTGAAGTCGATGTTGAGGACACCCAGTTTTGCTGAACACTTAAGCTCAGTCAACCAAGGCTGATTCCTGGTTGCTAACCTTCCTATTTCCATATGGGAATATGTAACTGAAAATTAGCTGTACAGTTTAATATTCCCTACTGATGAATAAAATGTTCTCTAAAGTGGATTGTTTGTTTGGAGAAAAGATGCATCTATTTATATCCATGTATTTTTGTGCTTATCCAATTACATATCCAGCAAAATAAAGTATTTGGTAAAGTAATCAGGCACGGGTGATCAAACCAAATTTATGCAGTTGGCGTCGATGGTTGTCACATGATTTCTCAGTGTATTTGGCTACATTCCTATGTTAAAGCGGCTACAGAAATCTGCAATTTGTTGTAATCACACTTGTTTAGAAAAAAGCAATCCTGTAGCAAAACTATAGAAGATCAATTGTTAATCAGACTTTTTTCCCAACAGCTGCAAATAAATTTGCACATTCCTATGGTTCAACTTCTGTAAATCTTACCATGAAACAATATACACTTCTTTTTGCCAAAAGCGCTCCGATCGATACGTTCTCTTTAGCATTGTGGCCACATATCAGACCCTTTTTGACAATTAATATCATTAGATTCTTGGTTTTGATTGAAAATCAGTAACCTTCATTAAAAAACAATGCATTTTAGTAAATTGCCACGATTGTGGAGCATAATTATTTTTTTATAGTTCAAATATTGCCTATAATTTTATTAGGCTTGAATGGAAGTAAATTGAGTTTCTTTCTTGAAATTGAAAAGTAAACTTTTTACTGTATTAGCAGTTAATTTTGTTCCCTTGAAATATGAATTTTTTAATCAATTTCTTTTTAACACTGAAACAGTGATTACCCTAAACAGTTAATTATTTGTCTAATGACAGTTGGACTTGATCACAGATCTGTTGGGAACTCCATCATTAGAAGCCATGCGAACAGCTTGTGAGGGTGCCAAGGCTCACATACTCAGGGGTCCTCATAAACAGGTAAGATTTCATCTATTCGATTTTGCAGGCACAAACTTTTGGTGGCTGCACCAGCAGTCAGATAGGTCAAGATGTTTGACTTTGTATGCAAACTATATTTGGTGAATGCATACAATCTTTATTATACAAAATTATATTTTTTAAGTTTTCTAATTAAAAAAAAAAAAAATTCCTGATATTTGACTATATCTATTTTTTTTTGTTAAATGTCAGCTTACTCCTACTGTTTACCATTCTTGGGAATTACTTCCTAAGTTATTAGCAGTCCCTGCAGGATCTCTTTTCAGAACTCAAATTATCCATGAGTCAAGATGTGTCAATGGATTATTTAACAATTAAGATAATGGCCCAATACTGTTTTTTCATTTTGTAGAACCACTACAGAATCATTGCACACAACAGTGATGCAGTACAAGCAGACACAAGAAATTGCAGATGCTGTAATCTGGAGCACAAAACTGCTGGATGGACACGGCAGATCAGGAAGCATCTGTAGAGGCAGAGATTAGGTCAGGTTGACCCCCTGCCATCGAGCTGCTAACCATTCCTCTGCCTCCACATGAACCGCTATATCCCTTCAGAAGTCTGTGATCCAGATCAGTATATTCTGAAAGAACAGCAAGAAAAAGGTTTCTTGAAGAAACCATAAATGAAAAATCTGAATCAGGAAATGTGAATAGTTAGGTTTGGAGGGATATGGGCCAAACGTGGACAGGTGGGACGTGACAGTGTTGCTGGGACATGTTGGTCAATGTGGGCAAGTTGGGCAGAAGGGCCTGCTTCCATGCTATATGACTCTCCAACTCCCAATTCACATGCAGAAAGCAAAAAAGGGAACAAAAACAGGCTAGAGAAATGTGACCAAAAATATATTTTTTAAATTTATACCTATACCTATTTAAATATTGATAAAATGAGATGCTAGATTTGAATTTACTTCATCACCTGAGATGATTTGATCATAATTAAAACATAAAATATAATTTTAAAAATAACTTGTTCACTTCAATGAAGAAGCCCAAACGTTTCTCATGACCTAGTGGAAAAATGTATGTACGCATGTTGTTCCCAAATCTCTTGGTAAGCTCTATAGCCCAGATTCCATCTGAATAGGGGAACTGAGAAAGCAACTTCCTACTTATTTTTAGCTGTGAATATTCAGACTTCAAAAGTTGCTGTTCAGTTTCTTCAAGTAATACTGACCATTATTACCTGATCATTATCTCTATTGCAAAGATCTAGCCTATTGCAGCACAATTTGTCTCAGCCTGATAACCTACTTGCACAGTAGCACCCACTGAAAGTAGATCTATTTGGCCGACTTCACTGATTCAAGCTAGTGAACAAAGGTTAAACAACTTAAATGTAAAATCAATTTGCCTAGCAAACTTGAATTAAGGGCCTTTTTAATTCAGAAGAAAATTTCATTAGTTTTTAATTGACCGATTGTTCTGATGATTTTTCAAATACGTCCTTGCAAATAATTGTGAATTATTTGCCTTTTTATGAAGCAATAAATCTAAGTCTAGATAAATTAAAACCTGATACCTGAGAAGCAAATTTAATGAACTAAGCTGTCTAATGTGGATATTGTTTTTGGAAAAACTACAGATGCACCTTTTAAGAGCATTACCTTCCTTATGTTATCACCATAAAATTGATAGATCACTTCCATGACCTTCTCAAAAGCAGTTCTTATTGATAAAGACCAACAAGGGAGCAATGGCCTGATGAAACCCATCATTTCCAATATTATTCTACAGTTCCCAATTTATCTTATTTTACAGGATCATGAAGGTCATTAGGCTTTGTGCACTAATAAATGTCTTTAAGATGCAAACCCTCTTTAGAAAAGCACATTACACAGGCAGTCAAAGTGACGTAAAGAATACTTGGATGTTTTAAAATAGACAAATGCAATATATAAATGAAAGAACAAGTGTATTGAACGAGTCTTTGGATTGGATTTTTTCGTGTTGTGATGCATTAAGGAAATGTGTAGAATTGTTGCTCAAATGTGGCAGAGCAAGTGACATCCAAAATGAAACTCCAGTACTCTTTGGAGATCAACGGTTATGGGGAGAAGCCAGGAGAATGGGGTTGAGAGGGAAAAATAGAGCAGCCGTGATCAAATGGCAAAGCAGACTTGATGGGCAGAATGGCCTAATTCTGTTCCTATGCCTTGTGGTCTTATAATTTGAAGTTGTGTGGGCTGTGTGGCCTCCAAGGAAAATTGTTATTGTATCTGACTCTAAATGTTCCTTTTTACCAAAGTTTAACAAATCTGAAGTTTGCAAATCTGAAGTTTGTCTGCATGTTTGCTTTATTTAAGCATTATGGCTGAAAGGACGTGGGAAGTTGTGGGTTTTGGCTGCTTTGTTCGTTGCCTTTAAGTGTCTTAGCAGCTTCAAGGTTATGTACAGATTTTCATTCTGCCATTTAACAAATTAATTCTGCCAATGAGTTTTTCAGCACTTTGACTTTGTGATGCTTTGCTTATTTATTGTGACATGTACCACTGGTTGCTCACAAGCGTAATTGCAAAGAGGTGGCATAAATTATTGATTTGCACATTCATCTTGTCTGAATTCAACATTTCCAATTTCATTGAACTGTGCTATTTGAATGTCAAGGAGAGCGAATTACAATGGGTTCGTCAAAAAGCAAAATACCTGCTTTCAAACGCTTATTAAATGAGTTAGGAAATCGGGATTTAAACAGTAAAGGATTAAATTTAATATACATTTGTATTTTTTTATTTTGCATTTCAATTGGCGTAGCTGCAATGAATGAAATACAGATCCTTTAGCTTCTTTGGAAACTACTTCATTTAGCACTAAAGTAGACAAAAGTGCTGGAGAAACTCAGCGGGTGCAGCAGCATCTATGGAGCGAAGGAAATAGGCAACGTTTCGTCCCGAAACGTTGCCTATTTCCTTCGCTCCATAGGTGCTGCTGCACCCGCTGAGTTTCTCCAGCACTTTTGTCTACCTTCGATTTTCCAGCATCTGCAGTTCCTTCTTAAACACTTCATTTAGAACTACTTTTGAAATGCGGACCTCCTTTTAAAGTTGTGTGATTTTTGATACATCAAATAAACAACATCAGATCTAGTTGAAATGGTTGAAGAGAATATATTTCTCGATGGTAGTAGCAGATGGGGAAGGGAGAAGTGAGACCATACAAAAAAAAATAAGATCATGAAAAACGGCTGTAGCAAACAAGAAAAATGAAAATGAATAACTTGAGTGCCTGGCTTAATTGACTACTCCAGATCCATACTTCTTCCAACTGTCAATTTTTGTAACAATGCAGACTTTGCAGCTGAATTTGTTTTTCCCTTCAAGCAGAGATTGTTAAGGAAGTATTTATTGCAAATGTTCAAAATTAAGTGGGAATTTGTAAGTGTGGATATTAGAGCAAATATTTCTATTTACATAGCATACTTAATGTTCCAATGTATCCAAATCTTTTATGCACGACTGTCTTAAAAAAAAAAACCCCTATATACATAAGGACAAACGATCAAAAGCTTGGTCAATGAGGTAGTGTTGTGGAGAGTATTAAAGTTGAAAGTAAACAGAGACAGAATTCAAGGACAGCATATAATGCTTTGGGAGTTGAAGGCACTGCCACGATGCTGTACCAGTGATTAAATTCAGCTCGAGCAGAGACCAGATAAGAAGAATGCAAACATTTTCCATTAAAAGTAAATAGAAGATTAAAGGTAGGAAAAGACAAGATCATGAGACTGATTCAAAAGTAGGGATGTGAATTTTAAAAGCAAGCCTTTGTTTAACTGGGTCTTGTTCATTGTTGTCACATTTCTTGTCTAATGCACAAGTATAGTGAGGAACAGCTGCAGTGTAAAATTAATCAGCAGCGTTACAGGCACTGACTCAGACAAACACATGAAAACAAAGTATACATTACTTATACTTCAAATTTCTAAAATAAAGTTTTGAGAACTGGAGTGTTGATAATTAGAAATAAACACAATTCCATGTTAATGCAAGAGCTGGAACACAGTCAATTCTGTTATCGCAAATTGTCAAGAGTAACATTACCGGGATCACTTGTTTTCTAACTGCCTCTGCACAAAACTTGAGATAACAGTGGGACAGGTTCTGTATTCATATATTCAGCAGGTGAGCTGAAGCCAAGTTGGAAAATAAGTAAACCTAATAATAGTAAAGATGTTTAGTGTGAAAGTCATCGCTTTAGGCCAGATGTCCGGTTTAAATGAAAGGTCCAAATAAACTTGGATAGAAAGTCGAGTTTGTGATGGGGATCAAGGATAGCTTCCGCTCTCTTGAAAGTTCATGTGTCATTCATGTGGAAATTTTTGGTAATGAAACCTGAGGAGCACGCAGAAGAGAGAAGTGGCTGTGGATAAGCCCTCATACCAGAAGCAACTGGCAAGTGCTAGAAGGAATGACATATTCATTTGACAATACTTCTCGTGCTCTGTGCTTATCTGGTTGTTGTCTAATAAGTGCAATCCTACTCATCTAAACATAGTCATTGAGAGCCGTTGTTGGTGAGGTTATCCTGTTCCCCTTGTTCCCTTAGGGAAGAACGTACGGAAGCTTGAAAGTATACACCACAAGACTCGGGAACAGATTCTTACCCTCTGTTATTAGGTTTCTGGACGTTCATTCCATAATCTAGAGTATTGCCTGATTCAACTCTACCCTATTGCGGACATTAGACTTTGTCTCTGGAACTGATGTACTAGTAGGCCCCCCTCGGTCATGACTGACCATGGGTGATGCATCCTAATTGTTGGCTGCTTGCTCCAAACCACAGCTGGAGCAGCATCGCTTGTGGCTGAAGAGACCAATGTGGGGGTGACGGTCTCTGTGGCAAAGGTCACATTTGTGTGTGGCCTCTGGTTTGTTCTTCTTGGTTCTTCTTGGTTTCTTGGTCCTCCAAAATATTCCAAATGGAATTTAAACTGGAGGTGGAAGGTTGTTGAAGTTGCTGCGCTCCTTTCTGTGTGCCCGCTTGTCTGCCGCTGCGTTCAACAGTTTCACTTCCCCTGTTTTGAGATGTTGGTTCAGGGTACCCCACCACCTTGTGCGGTCAGTTGCAAGGCTCTCCCTGGACTCCACATCGATGTCGAACGCATTTGTATCTCTCTTGCAGACGTCCTTGTAACGTAGCTGGGGGCGGCCGATGGTTCTCCTCCCAGATGTCAGGTCTCCATAGAGGATGTCTTTTGGAATACGGCCATCCTCCATGCGGTGGACATGGCCTAGCCACCGCCGTCTGCGCTATCTGAGTAGAGTTTACATACTGGGAAGGCCAACGCGAGACAGGATCTCGGCGTTGGACACTCTGTCTTGCCAGGATATGCCCAGTATACGGCGGATGCTTCTCAGGTGGGAAAAAGGGAAGTACAACGAGACCTGGGTGTCCTTGTACACCAGTCACTGAAAGTAAACATGCAGAAACAGCAGGCAGTGAAGACAGCTAATGGCATTCAGCGTAGGTTCACGAGGTTAATCCCCGGGATGGCAGGGCTGTCATATGAGTAAAGATTGGAAAGATTGGGCTTGAATTCACTGGAATTTAGAAGGATAAGAGGGGATCTTATAGAAACATATACAATTATAAAAGGACTGGACAAGCTAGATGCAGGAAAAATGTTCCTAATGTTGAGGCAGTCCAGAACCAGGGGCAATCGTCTAAGAATGAAGGGGAGGCCATTTAAAACTGAGATGAGAAAAAAATGTTTTCACCCAGAGAGTTGTGAATTTGTGGAATTCTCTGCCACAGAGTACAGTGGAGGCCAATTCACTGGATGAATTTAAAAGAGCGTTAGATAGAGCTCTTGGAGCTAGCGGAATCAAGGGGTATGGGGAGAAGGCAGGTACGGGTTACTGATTGTGGATGATCAGCCATGATCACAATGAATTGTGGTGCTGGCTCTAAGGGTCAAATGGACTCCGGTGCCCATTTTATATTTTGCTTGTATTTAAGTACAGTATTATCTGAGTAAATGGCCTGCAAAACAAGACTTTTCACTAGACTTAGTCCGTGCGGTTAGTTATATCAAAGAGTACAAATGGGTTTGGGATGCATTAAGAGATTACTTTTGCCAGAATTGCATCACATCAGTCATTGGTAATTTTTGACTGGTACAATGACTGAGGTAGAAATCTGGAATCATAGTCACTGAATCGTACAGCGCTCATGCAGATCTGAGCTCTACACCCTCAAGGGGTCCAAATAACAAATAAATTGTATCTTGATCTTGTATCTTGTACACGTCGTAAGGATTAACAAGTCCCTTTCAGAATGGCTGGCAGTGACAAGTGGGGTACCGCAAGGCTCGTTGCTGGGACCACCGCTATTTACAATATACATTAATGATTTAGATGAAGGGATTAAAAGCAATATTAGCAAATTTCCAGATGACACAAAACTGGGTGGCAGTGTGAACTGTGAGGAGGATGCTATGAGGATGCAGGATGACTTGGACAGGTTGGGTGAGTGGGCAGATGCATGGTAGATACAGTTTAATGTGAATAAATGTGACGTTACCACTTTGGTGGCAAAAACAGGAAGGCAGATTATTATCTGAGTGGTGTCAAGTTGGGAAAAGGGGAAGTACAACGAGATCTGGGGGGTCCTTGTTTATCGGTCACTGAAAGTAAGCATGCAAGTACAGCAGGTAGTGAAGAAAGGGAATGGCATGTTGGCCTTCATAACAAGAGGAGTTGAATATAGGAGCAAAGAGGTCCTTCTGCAGTTGTGCAGGGCCCTGGTGAGACCACACCTGGAGTATTGTGTGCAATTTTGGTCTCCAAATTTGAGAAAGGACATTCTTGCTGTTGAGGGAGTGCAACGTAGGTTCACAAGGTTAATTCCCAGGATGGCGGGCCTGTCATATGTTGAAAGAATGGAGCAGCTGAGCTTGTACACTTTGGAATTTAGAAGGATGACGGGGGATCTTATTGAAACATAAGATTATTAAGGGATTGGACACGCTAGAGGCAGGAAACATGTTTCCTATGTTGGGGAAGTCCAGAACCAGGGGCCACAGTTTAAGAATAAGGGGTAGCCCATTTAGAACAGAGATGAGAAAAAACCTTTTCACCCAGAGTGTTGTGAATCTGTGGAAAAGGCAGTGGAGGCCATTTCTCTGGATGCTTTCAAGAGAGAGTTAGATAAAGGTCTTAAAGATAGCGGAGTCTGGGGATATGGTGAGAAAGCAGGAACGGGGTGATCAGCCCTGATAATGGTGGTGATGGCTCGAAGGGCCGAATGGCCTACTGCATCTATTGTCTATTGAAATGGGGGGCCAGAGGAAGGACTACCCCAGGTGGAAAACATCTGAGATGTCCTCTTTCTTGGTAAACATGGTTTCCACAATGTGTCCTGCTCCTCCTCTCTTCTAGCTGTGTTCCACCATCCACCTTATCAATCTGAAGGAGTGTTCCAACCCAAAGCATCACCTGTTTATATTCTCCAGAAAAGATACCTGACCTGCTGAGCATGGTTTAGAGATACAGCGTGGAAACTGGCCCTTTGGCCCACCAAGTCCACCTCAACTCGCCCGCACACTAGATTCATGTTATCCCACTTTTGCTCTGGGAGCAATTTACAGAAGCCAATTAACCTAAGAACCGCACGTCTTTGGAATGTGGAGGAAACTAGAGCACTAGGAGAAAACTCCCATAGTCATAGGGAGAAAGCACAAACTGCACAGACAGAACCCGTTCTTCTGTCTGTGCGGAGTTTGGGCGTTTTTGGATCTCTGGCGCTCGGAGGCAGCAGCTCTCTCACTGCCCGCTAATACTCCACGTTGCCCTTTTATTTATTACATGGATTCGTTGAAGAATTTAATATACTGGAATGCAGAAACATTTTTGAAGTGCTACTGAGATTTACAGCATTCTGGCTGCAGAAATAGCTTTGTTTCCACTGTTTTGAGCTGGTAGCATCCAAGCTAATGTCATGAGGGGTGTCGACCCAAAACGTCACCCATTCCTTCTCTACAGAGATGCTGCCTGTCTGAGTTACTCCTGCTTTTTGTGTCTATCTTCGGTTTTAACCAGCATCTGCAGTTCATTCCTTCATATGATAGACATTGGGACAAAAAAAAAACGTGTCACATAACAATTTTGGCAGAATCTTCATCTTGTTTTTGGCTGCCCTTCAGTTTAAGATGGCAAACCTTTGGTGATGGGATCAAGTTTTAATTATCCTTGTGACCTCTGCAAATGCCAAGTAGTAGCTAATACCATTAACTCGTTATCTGAAGATTATCATGGGCTTTCAGCAACATGTCAAAATACTAGCTATATTTGTCCTTGAGTTTCAGTAAGTGGTTTTTGAACATTTTAGTTATGAGTCAATTAATTATTATCCTATCCATTTTTTGGGTGGCCTGTTTTGTATTAAACTCAAATTTCCTTTTTTACAATACATCTAATCTGAGTGGCATTACATTATCTCATGAGCACATAACAATTAGTTCTCAATTGTCATGCTGTAGTGCTGGTTTGAATTAGCCATGAAGTTTCCTGTCTTAATTTAACTGTTACAGCAGTTAGAACTGTCAAGTTACCAAGGATTAATCTGATTTTCCAGTACACAAACAAGAATGTTTTTTAAATTTCAGCTTAAATTGGTCATTAGGTACATTGTTGCAGAAAGATTCTTGGGCCTGAAAAAAAAATGTTGTAATGTTTTTAGCTGTGATTTGTCTGACATTTCATAGTTATTTAATGTACAGAAAACTGGAAATCTTATTTGAATTATTAAATGTTATAAATGTTTTGAGCCTCAGCCTGTGAAGCCATTTTGCAAAACTTTTAATTATGAATGAACTTGGTAAATGAACAAGATTGATAAAAATTTCAAATCCTGACCTTCAGAAACTGACACGATTAACTTAAAAAAAAAAGGCCAAATCGAGGTGCCAATTTGGATTGAAATTGTAATTTTTAGAAATATACATTTCTCATTACTGGTTTACAAATGGTTAACTGGGATTGCACCATTTGAATGCAAAACTGCAAAGATGGTGCAAACTGTTTTTGTACTTTCTGTTAACCTTGAATAAAAATGGCAACATAACAAATTGTACTGTACTTGTTACTTTGGCTGCTGTCTAAAGTATAAAATGGTTTCAGTATTGGGCAGTGCATTGGTCACATGTATGAAGATCATAATGTCACACTCTTCTTTAAACATGTCCTCGTTTTATCTGGCCAAATTAATACCGCCAGATAAATCTTATAGTTTCTGATGCCTTTTGGAGAATTTGCTTTTGTGCTAGTAGTATTGGTGTATATTCATGTGAGTTTGCCTGTCCAGATGCCAGACCTTAAGATGTCAGTGGTGTCTTCTTCAATGTTGCCAGCTGGTCCTATACTGTGTCAATGAGCTCCATATGAAGTTCTTCCAATGGAGAAACCTCTCGGCTCTCGGCTCTCAGGATGGTAAATCTGGCACAATCTAAGCTGCCCTATTGCAATCATTAATAAGAAAGGGCTACCAGGGAAACAGGCGGACCTTTTTTGATTTAATTTAGTAGGTTTAAATGTATCGAAGTGTGTTTAAATGTGTAGCGTTTCAATTTTTTTGTTTTTATAGTTTCACGGTGTTTTTGAATCTTAGGAAATCAAAGATATTCACAAACATTTGATTTTAAGGAATGCTTTAATGGCTGATAAAATTAGCAGCTAGACCACACTGGTTGTTAAACCTTTGAGAGTATTGCCACCGTGTCCAAGGATAGACTGTACTCTTTGCTAGGCCAAGGGTGTCCAAGGAGCCAACCTCCCAGTTGGAAGAAACAAATGTCTTGGAGCTGGCAGCCATCAATCTTGGGATCATTTTGGCTGGTTTGGTATTTATTGATAACACTGATTTTCACTTTAATCTTTAATTTTCTGAAGTATTGGCTATTTATTTCCATCTCTTTGATTTAAGGCACATCTATCTCACTTCATTACTGTATTTCATAATGTGAAAATGAGCAGTTCCTGTGCAAAAGACCTTGTACTGTTTTAAAATGGTCATATTGCAGTTAAATATGTACAGCAATTTTTAGATGTTATTAACATATGTAACCATAAAATGGGTGCGTGGTCTGATGTTATTACAATATAAAGTTACATTTTTCATTGAATTATTCAGAATCTGGTAGAATTATCAACCCATATTGAGATTTTAATTTAATAACAAAGTTTTGCAAGATTTGTATGTGTGCTTTAAGGAATGAGTATCCTTGCAGCTGCTTTATACATTTCTTTTGGCTAAGCCTTAGATAGATGACTGAAAATGATGCATGTACCTAATGGCATCACCACAAATGTAAAAGACACATCAGTACAATTGCAAATCAATACTGAACAATGTCTGTGAAGCTACAATAGAGGTTTTGGATTTCTTTTGGTCTATAAAATCTTTACCCACCAATGATGGGAAATGCATTTGTTTAAGAAAAAAAACATGATCTAATATGTTAAATGTGTAATATCTTAAGGCACACTTAAGGCACTCTGTCTAATGCTTGATTAGAAATATTTAAATCGTGGCAGAAAATAAGAACACGAACAGGAAATTAGTACGGATGTCAGGTTATGGGGAGAAGGGAGAAGAATGGGGAAAGGAGGGAGGGATAGGTCAGCCATGATTGGTGGAGTTGACTTGATGGGCCAAATGGCCTAATTCTACTACTATCACTTATGATCTTAAGAGGGGCAAATAAGCTTCAAATAAATGTTGCTGTTTTATTTCTCAGATGTCTTAATTGTTTAATAAATTGTAGATAATACATTAACTATCTGGGTGGGGGGGGGGGGGGGGGGGGGGGGGGGGGGGGGGGAATCACTTGTGCAGAGACTTGTCAACATCCAGTTATTAAAGTGACCTGGTTGCTGCTCTTCTCTCAGCCCCACCTTTCCCCCCCTGTACATTTGTTTAAGCCACATCTATGCTGAAAAAAACATTTGCATCCTTAGTCACTGCAAGTGATTGGTTCACGATACTGATGGCACTGCTTGGAAATGTAATTGTGGCTAAAATAATCTGCCTATAGTTTTTAGTTTGAAAGTCCATTGTAACCAAGAATAAGGCTATATTTTAAATATACATTTAAATTTTCCAAGATTATCATGTGTTGTACAGTAACAAAAGGACATATATTGTAAGGTTGTGTAATTGTGTTTCATCTGTACAATATCTCTATACTTTTCTCAGGGAGCAGTTTTTAAAACTCAAAACTTCTCTGCTTCAAAGACACTTAATAGATGTACAGGTTACCAGTAATTTCCAATCCAAAATGGGCAGGATTTGCCAACAGGATGAGAGGACTCTGTTATTGTTACTGGTGAGAGTGCCTTGATTATAGCTCTGCTTTTCGAGTCCCTGGCAACATCAAATTTATCTATGTTTTGGTCTGCATTTGCATCATCAGCAACCCCTTTGCATATTTTGATATTTAAAAAAAAACTGGATAAAGTGTTGTAACCATGATGATCTGCAATTGAATAATCTATTAATGCGCATTATGTAGTCTGTAATGAACGGCTACAAGAGTAATGTACCGGGTGCAGCATACCTGCTGGACATTTGCAGTTAAAGCAGTTCTCACTATATTATGAAAGTAAATCTCTCTAAGCACAGGAGAGAGTATTACTGACTGCACGTTCCTCCTTCAGTACTACCATAAATGCTTTAAATGGGCATTCAATGTTGGAAACATCTTTCTAAATATATGTGGAGACTGCTAGAATTGAATGACCTTTGGTGGAGAGACGTTGTGTTAGATGCATTAAAATGCTTTTTTTTCCAAAGTGGTGGTATTGAGTAGTGTATCAACTACAACTCCACCTTCAACACCATAATTCACACCCAAACTCATGGACCTAGGAATAGGCAGACATTAAGTCCCTGGTCCTATATTCATCTCTGGAACATATGGACTTCTATGTTAGACTCGTATTTATTAACCATTGCTCTACCTTCAACACCATAATATCAACCAAATCCCAGTACCTAAGAATGAGCCTCCTCCCCCAGGATTCACCAGTAATAACATATACTGAACTTTAATCATTGTTTTATAGCTCTGCAGTTGAAGAGTACCTTAAAATGCAAGTTCCTATACTTTTGAACCGTGCTGTTTTTTTTAATCCATTCTTCTGCTTTTCTCTCATAGACATTAACCCTTTCCGGTGTGGATTTTCCACCAGCAGATGCCCCCTTGCATGGTAGCCTAGATTTATTTTAGTCACTGGGTAAATAAGGATTGAATTTAATGCCAGATAAGAAGGATCACAGAGATCTAAAGATTATAGGACTGTAGAAGTTGACAAAAGCGGGGCAGGTCCATTGAGGGATTGAATACATTGAGAATTTAAAGTATCATTTAGAGGCAAAATTCTTTCCATTGAACCATTTAAAAAAAATATATGGACTGTGCTCTGTAGGATTATACTAATTTGAGTTCTTGGACTGTTTTAGCCCAATCGTATGCTTATAAAGACACTCTAAAAATAGCAACCGTTGGAAATGGTTTCATTTTTACATGAGAGGGAAGACATCATCACTCTTGAATAAACTGATTGTATGGTCCATTGAGAGTAAATACACTGAATTTCACTGAAAAATTAACTTAAAATCTAAATGAAGATGCTTAATGGGCCTGGCCCACTTGGGCGATTTTTCAGCGGACTGCTTGCGACTGTCAAGTTGCTGTCAGTCGCCTGAAAACCCGGCAACTGGAAAGGCAACTGTCAGAGTGGAACACGCACACACACACACACAAACACTCACAAATGTGTGAGGAGGTTATTATTTGTCTTTAGTTTGAGCTTGACCCAGGGCACCTGAAGATTCAAATTTTAATATAGTAATTGTGCTGATACTGACTCCAACCAACCACGTAATGAATATCATCCATTCCGGAGGTTTTATTTTTCTGATGCCATTAAAACTTCACTTGGATTTCAATCACTTCAATGTAAAAGTGGATGGGAATGGGGAGCATTGGAACAAAAATTTGCCCTCAGTACATATTAACTGATATAATAATGTATGTATGTTGGTAGGTGCAATCAAAACAAAGATCTTTTTATCATTGTGTTATGAATACCACAGAAAATATTATGTACTCTCAAGATCGTATTAAATAGAATATTATTGCTTCAATATATATTGTTATTGGACTTTGCATTTCGGAAGAGTCCCAGCTGAAAGGAAGACAGTAAATTACTGAAAATATTGGGGGTGAAAATGACTTCAGGGCAGTTTGTTAGGAGAATGAAGGAAATGGTAACAGAATGCTTATACAGCTGAGTGAGTATAATTTTATGGATGAGAAATTGTGTTCAACCAATTGATGACTTATTTGACAAAGTAATAGGTTAAGTCCAGGGGGTCAGATATGGGGCTTTATGTGTGGGCCAGATATATTGGCAGTGCAGAGGGGCCAGGAGCAAGGCCAAGTGTGCATCCAGAGTCAAGGTCTGGAATAGTACTGGGTCATAGTCAAAGCTGGGATAATGGGAGTGTCAGCACTGGGAACCTAAGCAGGTAAGCACCTCCCCCCCCCACTCCTTGGTCGCTACACTCCCTAAGTCTCTCGCAATTTCTCAATACCAACTCTCACCCAATGTTGGCAGCCCTGTCTAAGTGGGACCGGCCCATTACTTTTTAAATTAACTTGTGACGAATATTATATTTTCTACCTGTGCCATTTATCAATTTATGAAATAAAATGGTCAAATGATAATTGTTGTGTTACTTTGATAACACCGTGACACATCTTGTACAGCTGTTGTTTCTGATCAAGGATGAATTCTAATCTCTGGTGCTGTCTGAGAGGAGTTTGCACATTTTTACTGCAATTCCATGAATTCCCTTTGGGTACAATCGTGCCTCCCACATATCTAAGATGTGGTAAGTTAATTAGCCACTGTAAATTGCCCCAGATGGTAATGGTAGAATCCAAGGACAATTGTTAGGAATGTGGGGAGTATAACATGAGATTAATGTAATCAGGTGTTTCAAGATCAGCAGAGACTTGATGGGCCAAAGGGCTTATTTCATAGCTGTATGACGAAACACTAATTGACCATTCATTTTTGATTTAGTAAAATCATTTTTGCTCTTTGTAATTGCTTCCATATTAATCAGTTTCCTCTTGAAGCAACAAAGACGTCCCAATCCAGTCATTCCGACTTCTCGGCGCTCCCCTTGGCGTGAAACAACAGACCCTGTAACAGCCCCTTCCCCTTTGTTATCAGCCTTCTGAATGGTCCTTCTCTAAGCTAGGGTACTCGCTGATTCACGTGGACCTGTTGCATTGCAATGCTGACGACTATATTCTACACTCTGTATCTTTCCCTTTGTGTACGTATGACAATAATAAACCTGAACCTAAAATTGAAAGGGCGATTATTATTGTGACGGATTGGTCAAGTTTTCTTTTTGCGGTTGAGGATTATAATGTTTGGTTGTGCTCAACTAATTCATCAATGTACAATTTTATTTTGCAAACTTTCCTCTTTATGCAGCTTTAGTTTGGGCTGCTGGACAAACAAAATGCAATTTATCATCCATTTAAAGAGAAGCCAATCTTTGCCTTTGAAGAAGTCATGCATTTAATTCCTTGTTCAGTTTTAAGTGTGTGAAATGTTTAATCTATGCAGCATAAATGTTTGCCAATAAGTGGATTTCAAATTCCTTTTGAATTTGGAATCATTTGGTTGCATTAATGCCATCTATATGACTTGATATATGTTGATTTTAAACCATAAGGCAATCGAAGGACACTTGTATAAATTTATATTTTGATGTTTTCCTGGCAAGTAAACTAACTGAGTAGTGCTAATGGAATGACTATGATTAAGGCAAGTCAATGGAGCAATTGGGCAGCATGGTGGCGCAGTGGTAGAGTTACAGCACCAGAGACCCGGTTCGATCCCGACTACGGGTGCTATCTGTATGGAGTTTGTATGTTTGCCCCGTGACCGGCATGGATTTTCTCCGAGATCTTCGGTTTCCTTCCACACTACAAACACGTACAGGTTTGTAAATTAATTGGCTTGGTATAAATGTAAAAATTGTCCCAAGTGTGTGTAAGATAGTGTTAAAATGCGGGGATCGCTAATCGGTGCGGACTCAGTGGGCCGAACGGCCTGTTTCCACGCAGTATCTCTAAACCAAACTAATGTTTCAGATGTGCAGAAGATTATTGCTGAGTGAAAACCATTTACTCTGTGAATCTCACTTATTGAAACATTATTCTAGATTAAGGAAATTAGTTCATACAATTGTCTGTAATGATAATTTTTCCAAAAGAAACACCTTTTGGTATTCTGCAGCAATAGGATTTTTAGCTGTTATTATGTCTTTGTATATCCAGTTTGAATCTTCACTAAAACATTGTTAGACATAGAATAAGCAGCAGTAGTTCAAATGGATACATTGGCACAACATTGGTATAAGTCCTGTTCGTATGAAGTAGGCTACTCAGCCCAGCTGGTTTGGGCCATTGTTTATTCACTACAACCCATCGTACATCATTGCTTGCATAATACTGCTAAAATAAAGGAGTAACATTGTTCATGACTATCTAAAAATCTATGTGCCACAGCTGGGAATCTGTCCCATTAGACCCTGAAAATTTGATTTTTATTTTAATCGTCCTTAATCCTCAACATAGGAATCCATAAAAAGACCAGTTTCGCTGTGGAGAATTGCTCCTGCTATTAGTGAACTGGTTTGAAAACTTTACTTTTGCATTCGTAGTCATTTCATGCAAGCACTGTTGTCCGTATTTCCTTTGGCATTTAAAGGTGATCTTTGGAGAGTTTTAAGCTCGTTAGGTTTTTAATGTAAATAAAATAAAATTGTTAAAAGAAAAGCCAAAGAGAATTTTCAATCTCAATTTTTATTACCAGCTTATTCCAATTGTGGATGCTCTTCATTTAATAAAACATGCCAAAGATCTGAGCACTGCATTGATCGTATAGAGACACAGTGGCACAGCCAAGAGTTGCTCCCTCAAGGCTCCTGCAACCCAGATTCGACCCTGATCTCCATAAGATGTCTACACTAGAGTTTGAATGTTTGCCCAATAACTGCATGAGTTTCCACCTGGTGATTCACTTCTCCTCCCCCACCCGCAAGCAGATTAGTAGATTAATTGGCCACTATAAATTGCCCCTCATATGTGAGTGGCAGAATCGGGAAGGAGTTCATAAGAATGGAAGTACAAAATGTAATTGATGTATAGGAAATTACTGCAGATGCTGGTTTAAACTGAAGATAGACACAAAACTACGAAGTACTCAGCAGGTCAGGCAGCATCTCTGGAGAATGGTCTCGACCCAAAACGTAACCTATTCCATTTTTCCAGTGATGCTGTCTGACCTGCTGAGTTACTCTAGCATTTTGTGTCCATCTTTGGAATTGATGTATGATTAGTATAAATGGGTGCTTGACAGACTACATAGACGACTACATGATTATATGACACCGCGCCAATTAATATTTTCTGTTACAAATGACAAACAATTTCATGGCCCATTTTTTATTTGGAGTAGTTCTAATCTTTCTCTAAGAAATGATAATTTCAGATCTTCACCAAAATTTTTTATTACCAGCTTGTTCCAATTGTGGGTACTCTTCATTTAATAAAACATGCCAAAGATCTGAGCACTTCATTGATCGTATAGAGACACAGCAGCACAGCCAAGAGTTGCATGGCCCTCTGTTTATTGAACTCGTGTAAGGCTCTTAGAAAATATAACATCCTTGTTTATGGAAATGAAAAGAGTAACTTTGTCCTCGGGCGACATTTGGCAACGCCAATCCTGGCCTGGCAATGAGTTATCATACATTTTGAATAGAGGGGATTGATACTGAATACATTTCCCTGTTACTTATTTATTTTGCAGAGGTTGTTTTCAAACACGGCTGTAATGCTTTTAAATATTTCACATGTTTGCACTAGAAGTAGTCATGAATACCACAGAAGGGATAAGTGTGATACTCTAAATGGTTGTTTGCTGTTTGGATCATACACAACTAATAATTGCTGATTAAGCACATTGTAAGTTTGCAGATTTTATTTTGCATTTATTTTGGTTATTGAAGTAAATGTCTTTTAAACTACTACTACTACTACCAGTATGCAATGAGAATTTTACAAATTTGAATGTTGTGTAACAAAGCATTGACAAATACTTCGTGTTCAAGAAGGAACTGCAGATGCTGGAAAATCGAAGGTACACAAAAATGCTGGAGAAACTCAGCGGGTGCAGCAGCATCTTTGGAGTGAAGGAAATAGGTAACGTTTCGGCCAAAAACGTTACCTATTTCCTTCCAATCGTTACCAATCTGGTAGGCGGCGCGACTCTCGTCAGCAGCGGCCTCTGCAGTCTGTCTGCGTTTTTATTATTTTTTGTCTATGTTTCTATGTAGTTTTTGTTATTTTTTGTTGGAGTGTGTGTGTGGGGGGGGGGGGGTGGGGTGGGAGGGAGGGGGGGGTAACTTTTAAATCTCTCCCTGCACGGGAGACCCGACCTTTTCTTTGTCGGGTCTCCGTTGTCGTTGGGGCTGCAACGAGGAGCGGCCTCCAACAGGACAAGACCGGGGACTCTGGTGCCGACGACTCACCTCACCGTTGCGGTGCTGGCCGAGTCCAGAGCGGGTGGAGCGGTGGTGGAGCACTGCTGCTGCTGCGGCCCGACCTCCGGAGATTCGGAGGCTGCAACTGCGGGTCTGGCGGATGGCGGCACCGGGAGCCCGCGGGTCCCTGGAGGGAGACCGCTTTTCAGGGCTCTCGCAACGGCGACTTCTCCCGCCCGAGTTGCGGGGTCGAAGAGCTCCTGGAGCGGGGCCTGACATCACCGCCCCGCGCGGCTTGGAATGGCTGCGGGACTCTGCGAGCACACGCCGGGGGCTCTAACACCAAGACCCGGTGTGCGACCTCGCACCACCCGGCGTGGCTTTAATGGCCGCGGGACAATCGCCATCGCCAGCCGGGGGCTTTGACTTTGACATCGGGGGGGAGAGTGCAGTGGAGAGAAGTTTTTTTGGCCTTCCATCACAGCGATGTGATGGATGTTGATGTAAATTATGTTGTGTCTTGGGTCTATTTGTTTGTAATGTATGGCTGCAGAAACGGCATTTCGTTTGGACCTCAAGGGATCCAAATGACAATTAAATTGAATCTTGAATCTTAAATTGAATCTTGAGTTTCTCCAGCATTTTTGTGTACCATTGACAAATACTTTTGAGAACTTAAATGTGTTTTTCAAAGGGTAAAAGTAATCACCAGTATTTGTCTTGCATAACCCAAACCCAGCATTTTCTGACAAGAATTCTGATGCAGGTGCTTCCTGGCTGCCGGTGACGTGACTCTGATTTTGCGCAAATTCTCTTTTTAAAAAAACGAGTGTAATGATAAAATATATCATTGTATTTATTTAAGAAAGAACTGCAGATGCTGGAAAATTTGAAGGTAGACAAAAATGCTGGAGGAACTCAGCGGGTGAGGCAGCATCTATGGAGAGAAGAAATAAGGAATAGGGGATACCTCATTGTATTTATTAATGACTATGCAATATATTCCACTAATTGAATTATGCATGGTATTAAGGTGAATACTCAACAAAATGAAAGAATTGTAGTAAATGCACGATATGGGTTCTTATAGAAAATGTATGTTTCCAGCTTTCGGAGAAATCAGCTTGCGGACGGTTCTCAGAGCAACACCTTTATGTAACCCAGTGACAACCTGCACTTGTAACGTTTTGTATAAACAGATTCTATTATGATGTAGCATTGTAAACCTGAAACATTGGGGGGGGGGGGGGAGAGATGGATGGGATGTTCCTACAAAATGGTTAGTATCAACTTTCCATAAGGCAAAGCAGCATCTGTTCTTGCACCAAGAAATGCACGTTTTAAAAAAAAATAAAAATTTACTTATTACGTATCTCATATTTTAAATAGGTGATTTATGTATTTTCTAAGAGTAAATTTCCATGACCCAAATGACCAATATGCCGGAGTCAACTAAAACATATACCAGTAGTTTCTATATTAGATGGAAGTTGTTATTTTATAATGGCATTTGGTTTGGGCTTTGATGGATAACTTAATCCACATCCAAAAATAAACAAGTTAAAGGAAAAGTAATTCTGAAAATAATGCTCCAGCATTGACTAAAGACTTAGCATTTCAATTTATAACTATTGCTGCAGTGAAATCAACTGTCGACTTTTCCACTCAGTTTGCCTGCTTTAACCTCACCCCGCCAAATGTATTCACTCAGTAACAATTCCATTAATGCTCAGCCCATTGTTGTTTGTTAACGATAAGGATAAGAATGTACAAGGCATGATTAGTAAGTTTGCAGATCACACTAAAATAGGTGGTGTCGTAGATGGTGAAGATGTTATCAAGAATTACAATGGGATCTTGATCAGCAAGGCAAATGAGGCAACGAATGGCAAATGGGCTTTAATTCAGATGCAAATGTTAGGTGTTGTACTTTGGGAAGTCAAACCACTACCGGATCTTCACTGAATGATAGGGCCCCGTGTAGTGTTGTGGAACAGAGGGTTCTGGTTCTGGTTGATTACTGCGCAAACACCTCATCAGTGGTTATCTCACGCAGATCTGGGAACATAAGTATGTTTAAGAAGGAACTGCAGATGCTGGAAAATCGAAGGTAGACAAAAGTGCTGGAGAAACTCAGCGGGTGTAGCAGCATCTATGGAGCGAAGGAAATAGGCAACCTTTCGGGCCGAAACCCTTCTTCAGACTGGAATGTAGAATAATGGTTGAGATATTACATTAACAATTGTACGAGACATTGGTGAGACCTCTCCTGAAATGTTATCCTCAGTTTTAATCATGCTGCTAAAGGAAATATGCCATTAAGCTGGAAAGATTGCAGAGAAGAATTACGAGATGTTGCCAGGACTCCCAGGCCTGAGCTATAGGGAGAGTTTGGACAGGTTAGGGCTTTATTGAACGCAGGAGGCTCAGCAGGAGGGTGAAGGGTAGTGATTGTGTAGAGGTGTATAAAATCATAAGTGGAATAGACAGGGCGAACGCAGGCTTTTTATCCCAGGATGGGAGAATCAAGAATTAGAGGACGTGGGTTTTGGGTGAGAGGGGAAAGATTTAATAGGAAGCTGAGGTTCAACATTTCCATGGAGGGTGGTGGATTAAAAAAATGAGAATCCAAGAAGGAGCAGTTGATGCAAGAACAAAACATTTAGAAGATATTAGTACATGAATAGAAATCCTTCAGAGGGATATTGGCCAGGTGTGGGCAAATGGGATTTGCTTGAATGGGGCATCTTGGTCAGCATGGACGAGATGGGCCTGTTTCCGTTCTGTGTGACTCTGACTATAATGCACACGATCCTATTTATATTGAATGCTTATACTTGGTGGTACCAGAACTGAGCTAATTTACTAAGGTGACATTTAAGCAATGGGTATGTTTTCTGCTGCAGTTCCATTCAGGGGCCGCGGAACGTTTTTGAAAGTGGGGGAGCTGAGCGATCACTGATCACCAGCCTCGGAGGTACCCGGTGAGGGAGCGGAGCGACTGAGGGAGTGGGAGGGTGGCACAATTACTATTTTCTGTTGTTGCTCGACCTCCAAAAACTGGGGGATAATTCAGGCCATCCCCCAACTCAAAAAGTGGGGGGATATATACCCCCATCTTAGAAACATAGAAATTAGGTGCAGGAGTAGGCCATTCGGCCCTTCGAGCCTGCACCGCCATTCAATATGATCATGGCTGATCATCCAACTCCGTATCCCGTACCTGCCTTCTCTCCATACCCTCTGATCCCCTTAGCCACAAGGGCCACATCTAACTCCCTCTTAAATATAGCCAATGAACTGGCCTCAACTACCCTCTGCGGCAGAGAGTTCCAGAGATTCACCACTCTCTGTGTGAAAAAAGTTCTCCTCATCTCGGTTTTAAAGGATTTCCCCCTTATCCTTAAGCTGTGACCCCTTGTCCTGGACTTCCCCCAACATCGGGAACAATCTTCCTGCATCTATCCTGTCCAACCCCTTAAGGATTTTGTAAGTTTCTATAAGATCCCCTCTCAATCTTCTAAATTCTAGAGAGTATAAACCAAGTCTATCCAGTCTTTCTTCATAAGACAGTCCTGACATCCCAGGAATCAGTCTGGTGAACCGTCTCTGCACTCCCTCTATGGCAATAATGTCCTTCCTCAGATTTGGAGACCAAAACTGTACGCAATACTCCAGAATATCTTCCCCCCCCTCTCTCTCTCTCTCGCTCCCTCTCGCTCCCTCTCGGGGCTCGGCAGATAATCACAGCGCTTCGTTCACTGCCCCATATCTCGACTGTGAACCGTGCTGATGAGCGGAGGGGAGCGAGGGTTTTGGGGGGGGGGCAGTCGGTTTCCGTCACGGCTGGTCGTAGTTTTGCGGCGCTGACTTTGCGCTTGTTCTGAGATTCTGGATGTCGGAGGTCCTCAGAAGAAGAGAAAAATACGCCTGTGGGCTGGATAATTTCGGGTTATGAAGCATGTCTCCCAAAAAAAAGTGGAGGGGCTGCCGCCCCCCCCCCCGGTTCCGCGGCTCAAACATTAGTATTTTCTTTTTAAAGCCCAATACTGGAGTATGATAGGTTCATTGCACAGCACACTCAATCATCTTGCCTTTCGTCTCTGGTGACATAACTTAGCTAATCACAAATGAGCTGCACCATTTGATGCTACAATTGTTTTCAGTGACCTACAGCTGAGAGAAAATTGTTCCCTTTTCTTGAACCTGATCTCCATCTGTTGATTGCTGTTGCTGCAGCAATGTCAGCTTGGGGGTAAAGGTTTGGGTTTTGGCTGTGATCCACAGTTAACACTAAGACACAAGGACCTGCAGACGCTGAGTATAGGCTCAAAGAAGAATGATTTCTTAAAGATAGACACAAAGCTGGAGTAACTCAGCGGGTCAAGCAGCATCTCTGGAGAAAAGAAAAGGTGACGTTTCTTAAAGGTTGGCCAATCCCTATGTCTCAGCTAAGTGGTCACAGCATCGTTTTAGAGGCAAAAATGCACCTTGTTCAGATGTAAATGCAGGGAACGTGATTTGATTTAAGTTGCTAAAGCTTTATTTGTCTTTTCAGAAATGTAATTATTTCTAATGAAAATGTTCAGAATGTTTTCCAAGTGAAACATGGAATACTGTTTCACTTGAAGGGATCAAAGAAGAGGTGATTAAACAAAGTTGCACTAGAAAAACAGGTTTTCCAGACTTACACCTGGAAAACTTGGCTACATCATATAAATTTAAGTACGAGTTTGTGTTCTTTGGAAGGTCCTCAGTAAATGTTGTGTTCAACTAAGAAATCACCATTTGTGGCACCCTTCAAGTGCATGCACCCTGCTGAACTAATAATTTGGACTACGTGACTAATTATTCTGAGGAGATTTTAGCATTTTGCTCTAAACCATGTGATGGTAGCTAGCTCAAAACCACAGATTTTAGATATATCCTACTCCCATAGGGAAAAACCTCCCTATAAGCACAAGCAGCACACTTTTGGGTGGGAGACTTCATTATGTGTTACTACTGTTTCTGGATACACGGTCTACCTCTAGGAACTTCCCTGACTGAATCCTTGCCAATCCACCTGTGTCACAGCTAGAGTACAATGCATATTGCTCATAATATATAAAATTCTAGAAGGACTGGACAAGCTAGATGCAGGAAAAAAATTCCCAATGTTGGGCGAGTCCAGAACCACAGTCTTAGAATAAAGGGGGAGCCATTTACGACTGAGAAAAAACATTGTCACCCAGAGAGTTGTGAATTTGTGGAATTCCCTGCCACAGAGGGCAGTGGAGGCCAAGTCACTGGATGGATTTAAAAGAGTTAGATAGAGCTCTAGGGGCTAGTGGAATCAAGGGATATTAATTGGGGACGATCAGCCATGATCACAATGAATGGCGGTGCTGGCTCGAAGGGCCGAATGGCCTCCTCTTGCACCTATTTTCTATGTTTCTAATAACTTTGTAAGCGCTCGTTATGTGGCGACTATTGCCTTGGGTATGCAAGCAAATAATTTCACTGTGACTTGACACAAGATAATAAAGTATTCATTCATCATTCATTAATTCGTATAAAAACTGATGCAATTATGCCAGCAAATGTGCAGGGGAGATTCACAACTATATTTCAAACATTGGAGAATTTTGGCTGAAGAAAATATTGAATTCTTTGGATCATAAGAGATGATGAGAGATTGGTAACATTTTCAGATGGCCAGATGGATGGTAATCCCTTCATACAAAAGATGGTATGGAATCCACTTCTGGAAAGGGTGATAAAGGCAGAAATCCCCATTACATGTGCAACGTAGATGGGAACTGGATATGTGGTGATGGAGAAGGCCATTTACCAAGCGCTTAAAATGTGAGAAAAGATTAGGTCGGTTTTTTTTTTTTTGCAATAGTACAGACTATGGGCTGAATGATTTCCTAATATGAAATAGCTTTTTGTTTCCACAATACCAGGACTGCAACTGGTATACGGGAAAGGAAATGCCATCCTACTGAAACAGCCAACTATAAATATGCTTAGTAAGCCACAACTAACAGTGCAGATCAAAGATTTTGAAAACATTCAGGCTTTGACTGAATAATGTTTACCAAGCATTGAAAAGCCATTGCCAGTGAGAGGGAGAAGAGCAGCCTCTCCATTTAGTCAGTGGAATAGCTATTACCAATTTCATTAACTTTGAGTTGAAATTGACCCAAAATCTAAGTGGGGAAACCACATAATTAACTAAAACGGGTTAAGTGCTGAGATTTCTGCAATAAAAACTTGCCTCTTGCCTTACCAAAGCCTTTTCTATTTATCGCATGGAGCATGTTGAGTGTGTTTGGTTATTTTCCATTTGCCTGGATGTGTGTAGCCTCAACCACACCCAAAAGCATTGCAGAGAAAACAACCGGCTTGGTTTATATCTTAAATATTCACAGCCTACGCCATCAACAAATATCACCTGCATGTTTACTATCTACTGAATCAGTCTGAAGAAGGGTCACGACCCGAAACGTCACCCATTCCTTCTCTCGAGTGATGCTGCCTGTCTCACTGAGTTACTTCAGTTTTTTGTGTCTCTCTTCGGTTTAAACCAGCATCGGCTGTTCGTTCCTATACAGAACTTCATATCCCTCCAACCTGCACCACCCAAAAGAGGCAAGTGCAGTGCACACATTGGGAACATCACCAAAATAATACACTTTCCCGACATGGGATAAAAGATTACCATTCCACATTGCTGTTGGGGATGCCAAAATCTTAAGGGCCTGTCCCACTTGGCGATTTTTTTCGGCGACTGCCGGCATCATATCAGGGTCGCCAAAAGATTTTGAGTGTTTCAAAATCCAGCGGCGACAAATAACAATGTTGCGACACTTGAAAAACAGTGCGTGTCAATACGTCATCACGCCGCAAGTCAATGATGCCGGCAGTCACACGAAAAAATTGGCAAGTGGGACAGGCCCATTAACATTCCCTTAGAGCTGCTAGTAGAGAATACCTTCACCACAGAGTGTGCAATGATTCATGTGACACCTCACCTCAACCTTAAAGGGAACAAGGAATAAATGTTGTTTCTCTACAATAACCATGTCCCACGAACATAGCGCCACACGGTGATAGAGTTACTGCCTTACAGCACCAGAGACCCGGGTTCCATCCTGACTACTGGTGCTGTATGTACGGAGTTTGTACGTTTTCCCCGTGATCTGTGTAGGTTTTCTCCAGGATCTCCGGTTTCCCCCTACACTCCTAAGACGTACAGATTTGTCAGCTAATTGGCTTGGTATAATTGTAAATTTTCCATGGTGTGTTTAGGATAGTGTTTGTGTGCGAGAATCACTGGTCAGCACGGATTTGGTGGGCCAAAGGGCCTGCTTCCACACTATCTCTATACTAAACCTAAAAACAACTAAACAATACAATTTCTCAAGTTAGAGTGGATCATTAAATATTCACATAATGGTATTTTATCTGTCATATGCCTGGTGACTAATATCTTGAGGGATGTATAACAAACTTCTGCTAAATGATATCTATAAATAGCCTGCACTAGCTATATTTAATATCCCATTAAGTTTGGAAGCTTAAAATCAAACCATTGTGTCGTTTTTCTAATCAACATCAACATTAAGCCAGGCAATTTATTATATCAATAAATAAAGGTCAAGAATTTGCAGTTGTAATTATGGTGAAACAGCCAGTGCTTGCTGTCATTACACCATGCAACTGTCAATTGACGTCAGATATGTACATGGGTAGTTAAAGGCAAAAACCAGAGTTTTCAGACTACCTCCTCTCCTCCCCCACAGGGATTGCTGTTTCACAACCCTTTCTAGCAGAATCAGTGAACTGATGACAATTTCAGGCATGTGCAAACTATTACTTGCAGTAGAAGATCTTCATCTTTTTTTTGTTTGTTACATAAGGTTCAGAAGTTCTAGCAGCAAAATTAGGTAATTCGGCCCATCAAGTCTACTCCACCATTCAATCATGGCTGATTTATCTTTCCATCTCAACCCCATTCTCCTGCCTTCTCCCCATAACCCCTGACACCCTTACTAATCAAGAATGTTTGCAATGGTACACCAAGCCATAATTATTTAACAATCTCACTGGATCTGAATAAAGTATTTTCAAATGTGTTGATCGTTATTCTCTCAATAATGCTTGATAAATTGTGCTCCGAAAGCTAAAATAAGCTTATTGGATTCTAAATGAAACGTGTAAGTTCCAATCTTCATGGTTGGTAAAAATGCTGAAGTTAAATTAAAATATTGTACTTTCTGGTTTGTTGTCTAGTGAAAATTCTCAATATCATCGGCTATTTAGCCTGTGTTATCACTGTTAGGACATTTTGAAATCTGGTGGGAACTGACATTGAGATGGCACAAATCCTTGTCACAGTGATTGCTTGATCTTTGTAGGTGGCTTTATAAGTTGGTGGCAAGCATCATCAACTTGGCATTGATCACAGACCATTTTAAACGGAGCAGTTTTCATGATTGGGAAAAATATTGAAATTATATCTGTTATAAACATCATTGAGAAATGAAATGTTTATGATACTGGGACAACAAGCCAGAATATGTCCAAGTGTATAGGAAGGAACTACAGATGCTGCTTCAAACTGAAGGTAGACACAAAAAGCTGGAGTAACTCAGTGGGTCAGGCAGCATCTCTGGAGAAAAGGAATAGGTGACGTTTCGGGTCGAGCCTGAAGAAGGGTCTCGACCAGAAACCTATTCCTTTTCTCCAGAGATGCTGTCTGAACCATTGAGTTACTCCAGTTTTTTGTGTCTATCTTTATTGTCCACGTGTACAGTCTGACATATCTAATCAGCATAGCAATGCTAACAACCAGGGAAATACTGCTTTACCTGGTTCCAGATGAAAGAGGATGGCGCAAGAGGAAGAAAAACCATGCATTCCAGTTCTAGGAGCTTATTTGAAGAACTCTCTTGGGACATAGATTTAGTTAATCGTTGCATCTGAATTCATTGATTAGTTATTGCTCTTTGTAGAGCAATCCAATACGTTTTCTTCCTACTATTTCTTATGAACTAATTCAGAAGGAAAAAATTCACTGCACAGAAGTTTTTCTTTTGTTATAATCAGTCTTTTATCTGCATGTCTTTTCTAAATCGCTGTCCACTTAACCTTGCTGCCCACTACTGGGAATTCGCTCTATTCACTCTATTGAAACTTATCATGATCTAGAAGTATTTTCATAACTGCTTTAGCTCTGTGGTAGTACATGTTTTAAATTCTTGACAGTCTTTGAGATTTGCTTAATGATTGATAAAAGTTTATTAAAGCTCTGATTGCCTGCAGCTCTTGTTCTAAAATGGATGAAATGCAGAAGAGACTTCTTCAGGAATCAGCGATTTGCAGAATGTTTTGTTGCCTAGAATGTACTGCCCATGACATGTTGAAAGAAATAGAACAGGTTAATTGAAAAGAATGGAGATGTATTACCGTATTTGATTCATTACCCTTGTCAAAGCAAACTGTAGCATAGCAGATATTCCTCTGCTCAGGGTTCAATAACATAGAGTCATACAGTACGGAAACGGGCTCTTCGCCCCATCTTGCCCAAAACAACCGAGATGCCTCATCTACATTGATCCCACCTGCCTGCATTTGGCCTATAGCACTCTAAACTTGTCCTACCCATGTACCTGTATATGCCTCAACCAGGTCCTCTAGCAGCTCATTCCATGTACCCGCTGCCCTCTGTATGGAAAAAGTTGCCCCTTAAATTCCTAATACATTTTTCTCCCCTCGCCTTAAACCTAAGCCTTCTAGTTCTTGATTCCCCCTACTCTGGATAAAAGACTGTGCATTCGCCTTATATATTCCCTCCACAATCTTAGATACCTCTATAAGATCACTCCTTATCATCCTGCACTCCGAGGAATTTAGTCCTAACCTGCCCAACCTTCCTCTGCAGCTTAGCCCCTTAAGGCCTGGCAACATCCTCGTAAGTTTTCTCTGCACTCTCTCCAGCTTAACAACATTCTTCCTAAAGCAGGGCGACAAAAATTGAATATAACACTACTAATGTGGCTTCACCAACTTAAAATAACATCCCATCTTCTATACTCTACACCCTGATTAAAGGTCACTGTACTAAAGGCTGCCTTGACTACTTTCAATGAGCTATATACCTGCACTTCTGATTCCCACTGTCCTACCACATTCCCTAGCATCCCGCCATTCACTGTACGTTCTGCCCTGGTTTGACTTCCCAAAATGCAACACCTTGCACTTGTCTATATTATACTCCATTAACCATTCCTCAGCCCACTGCCCAACTGATTAAGATCCTGTTGTGATTTTTGACAACCATCTTCACTACAATGCCACCTACTTTAGTGCCATCTGCAAACTTACTAGTCATGTCTTGTACATTCTGATCCAAATCGTTGATAGACCTCAAACACCAATGGGCCCAGCATCGATCTCGGAGAGACACACCACTAGTTACAGGCCTCCAATACGATAAACATCCTTCCACCATGACTATCTGTTTCCTTCCGTGAAGCCAATTCTCTACCCAGTGGATCCCAGTTTAAGTACAGGCATAAACCTCAATAGTTATGCTTAGTGAGATTTGTCTGATTCAATGATATTTTATTGTCACACATACAGTGAAATGATTTGTCTTTGCATACAATCCAGTAAAAAAAACATACAGCAGACCTCACCTAGGCAATACATAAAGTGTTGCCTCATTTTTGGCACCGGCAAAGATACAAAAAGTTGATCGAACATATTTCCTCCTGGCGCAGGCCAGGCCTGCTGCCCCCCCCCCCCCCCCCCCCCCCCAACTGGGTCCCCCCCCTTCATTCTCAGCGTCCCCCTGTGCTTGCCCATTAATTACTCCATGTAGGAGAATGAGAAAGTCACCTTCATTATGTACGTCAATCTTCATTATCTGCGTCAATCCTATACCGCCGTATTCTCCTACAGCTAAGCATCTTGCCTGTGCACTTCGAAAATCTGATGTTAAGCCCGCTTGGAGGAATAACGAACTTAATACTGACGGCTACAACAATCTGCATTGATGCTTTTTAAGCTGGACAAATTCTATTTATGTATGCAATTTCCCTATTTGTTAGCCTATTTAAATTTGCACCATGTTGCCATTAGTCCACTTAATCAAATGTAACAAAAGCATGGTATTTATAAATGTCACTGACTGAAAGTAACTTGTCTTGCCTTTAATGTATTATAAACAATGACAAAACAAATTTGATTTTCAAGACTTTGCCAAGTGTTAAAATTTAAAGCTGGAAATATTCAACAGTCAGGCGAGAAATAGAATGAACACATTAAGGTTACTGACATTTCATCAGGTCTGATGAAAGGTCATTGACCTGAAACATCGGCTGTTTCTATTTCCAGCTACCACTTAATCTGCTGAGCATTTCCAGCTTTTGTTTTATTTCATATTTCCAGCATCTTCAGCATTTTGTCCATGTTGGTTTTAAAAATGTCAACAATCATTTAGTCTGCAAAGATATGTCGCGAAATATGTTGCTTTTTCATATCGCAATTTGGAATGTTATTGAAACAGCTTGTTTAATTAGATTTAGTGTGAGCGCAAGAACTGACTAAACTCTCGAGTGGTTCCGTTAAAATCTGATCTCTAGGCTGGTTCTGAAATTATATTAAATTGCAAATGAGTAACTAATACCACAAAATTCTGATTTGTTTTTTGCATTATTATAAATTAAATAATATTCAGCATTTCAAACAACTAAATATTTAGAGAAATATTTCAGAATAGTGAACTTCCACAGCTTAGCATATCCTAAATAAGTGAGTATTATGTACTTTAAGTTACAGAAGTGAAAATGGATTGTATGATTCAAAAGGAATTAGCTGTTCACTATGATTCTTCTGGAAATCATAGGTATCTTTCTGGCCACAATAAGATAACATGCTTTTAAATACCATTTCATCAGGTAAATGTTTAGAAAGAAGACAAGAATATTTTGGTAAAGTTCCTGTAATTTACTGTCCTTGTAATTTGTTTTTATATCACTTGTCTATTATTTATCCAAACATTAAAAATGACCTGATTCGCATGCTGTTGGAAATAACTGAAGTCTTCACGACTTTTTCTCTCTTACAGCCATCACTTCCTGTCCTTTACACGCTCTCCAGCCAGGCTACCCATGAAGCTGTCCACCTCCTCTGCAGGATGTTAGTCTTTGATCCTGTAAGTGTGTGCACTTATTTTCCAGTATGAGAAACACTTCGCCAGTACCTTGCATCACTCACAACTTAATGCCTGTCAGAAAACATCCACAATGACTATTAAATTGTGCTCGGGTACTAAACATGGGGATTGTTGTTCCATAGCTTCTTTCAATCTTACATTAAAAATTAATGGAAATAATGTTGTGGATGTATGATCTTTAATTTCTGCAGGTATCAAATCATTTCATGTCAGTGTAGAAGTTGGGAGATCATGTTGCAGTTGTTTAGGATGTTGGTGAGGCCGCATATAGATAATTGTTCAGTTTTGGGCACCATGTTATAGGAAAGATGTTGTCAAACTCGAAAGGGTGCAGAGAGGATTTACGAGGATGTTGCCAGGACTGGAGGGTCTGAGCTACTGGAAGAGGTTTAGTAAGGCTTGAGACTATTCCTTGGAGCGCTGGAGAATGAGAGGTGATCTTATAGAAGTGGGATAAAATCATGAGAGGAATAGATCGGGTAGATGCACAGAGTCTCTTGCCCAGAGTAGATGAATCGAGGACCAGAGCTTTAAGGGTAGCTAATGTAACCCCACTTTTTAAAAAGGGAGGGAGAGAGAAAACGGGGAACTACAGACCAGTTAGTTTAACGTCGGTAGTTGCTAGAATCAGTTATTAAAGATGGGATAGCAGCACATTTGGAAAGTGGTGAAATCATTGGACAAAGTCAGCATGGATTTATGAAAGGTAAATCATGTCTGACGAATCTTATAGAATTTTTCGAGGATGCAACTAGTAGAGTGGATAAGGGGAGAACCAGTGGATGTGTTGTATCTGGACTTTCAGAAGGCTTTCGACAAGGTCCCACATAAGATATTAGTATACAAACTTAAAGCACATGGTATTGGGGGTTCAGTATTGATGTGGATAGAGAACTGGCTGGCAGACAGGAAGCAAAGAGTAGGAGTAAACAGGTCCTTTTCACAATGGCAGGCAGTGACTAGTAGGCTCGGTGCTGGGACCCCAGCTATTTACGATATATATTAATGATTTGGACGAGGGAATTGAATGCAACATCTCCAAATTTGCGGATGACACGAAGCTGGGGGGCAGTGTTAGCTGTGTGGAGGATGCTAGGAGGCTGCAAGGTGACTTGGATAGGCTGGGTGAGTGGGCAAATGCATGGCAGATGCAGTATAATGTGGATAAATGTGAGGTTATCGACTTTGGTGGCAAAAACAGGAAAGTAGACTTTTATTAAAATGGTGGCCGATTAGGAAAGGGGGAGATGCAACGAGACCTGGGTGTCATGATACACCAGTCATTAAAAGTAGGCATGCAGGTGCAGCAGGCAGTGAAGAAGGTGAATGGTATGTTAGCATTCATAGCAAAAGGATTTGAGTATAGGAGCAGGGAGGTTCTACTGCAGTTGTACAGAGTCTTGGTGAGACCACACCTGGAGTATTGCGTACAGTTTTGGTCTCCTAATCTGAGGAAAGACATTCTTGCCAGAGAGGGAGTACAGAGAAGGTTCACCGGACTGATTCCTGGGATGTCAGGACTTTCATATGAAGAAAGACTGGATAGACTCGGTTTGTACTCGCTAGAATTTAGAAGATTGAGGGGGGATCTTATAGAAACTTACAAAATTCTTAAGGGGTTGGACAGGCTAGATGCAGGAAGATTGTTCCCGATGTTGGGGAAGTCCAGAACAAGGGGTCACAGTTTAAGGATAAGGGGGAAATCTTTTAGATGAGGAAAACATTTTTCACACAGAGAGTGGTGAATCTCTGGAATTATCTGCCACAGAAGGTAGTTGAGGCCGGTTCATTGGCTATATTTAAGAGGGAGTTAGATGTGGCCCTTGTGGCTAAAGGGATCAGGGGGTATGGAGAGAAGGCAGGTACAGGATACTGAGTTGGATGATCAGCCATGATCATATTGAATGGAGGTGCAGGCTCCAAGGGCCGAATGGCCTGCTCCACCTTTTTTCTATGTTTCTATGTGATGGGGAGAAGATTTAATAGGAATCTGAGGGGTAACTTTTTCATGCAAAGGGTGGTGGGTGTATGGATCAAGCTGCCAGAGGAGGTAGTTGAGGCCAGGACTATCCCAACATTTAAGAAACAATTAGACAGGTACATGGATAGGAAGGATATGGACCAAACACAGGCAGGTGGAACTAGTGTAGCTGGGACATGTTGGCTAGTGTGGGAAAGTTGGGCCGAAGGACCTGTTTCCATGCTCTATCATTACTTAAGTAATTTTGTTTTCATACGAAGCCTATTAATGTTCGGTCCCATTTAGACTATGTTTAAAAACAAAATTGATAGGAAATAATGGGTTAGACCAAGCAGTTCTATAATGGTAGAGTAAACTTAGCCTGAACCTTGGTTGGGGGGGAGCAGTGTTGGAGTTACTCAATGGGTCAGGCAGACTGGAGAACATGGATAGGTGACATTTCAAGCCAGAACCCTCCTGGCTTTAGAGTCAGCGATTTGTGCTTACGTTTTTTTTTTGCTCCTTTTCACTGCAGTCAAAAAGAATCTCTGCAAAGGATGCCCTGGCACATCCTTATTTGGATGAAGGAAGGCTTCGGTATCACACTTGTATGTGCAAATGCTGTTATACCACCTCAACGGGGCGAGTTTACACCAATGACTTTGAGCCGATCACCAACCCCAAATTTGATGACAGTTTTGAAAAAAATCTGACATCTGTTCGGCAGGTTAAAGGTCAGTAAAACTTTGAGTACAGCTCTTTGTAGTTGCAGCTTTTTGCACTGAGACGACAATCTGATCAACTCTTTTGTTTTACCATGTTTTATGTTAAGTGATGCCTTTCAAATAGTAAGTTGCTATTACTTCGTAAAGGTCGACAAAAATGCTGGAGAAACTCAGCGGGTGAGGCAGCATTTATGGAGCGAAGGAAATGGGTGATGTTTCTGAAGAAGGGTCTCGACCCGAAACGTCACCAATTTCCTTCGCTCCATAGATGCTGCCTCACCCACTGCGTTTCTCCAGCATTTTTGTCTACCTTCGATTTTCCAGCAACTGCAGTTATTTCTTAAACATTACATTGTAAAGGTGCCTGCATTGGTCCACCATAGAGCTACTTGGTTCAAAGATGGACACAAAAAAGCTGGAGTAACTCAGCAGGTCAGACAGCAACATGAAGTCAAAACATTCAATTGTATCTAGCTAAACATTGGGAAGAACAGAACTCTACCAGTTCTATTGTTTCTCAGTCTCATAATGCCTTATTTGACTTTCATTGGCACAACTTTGGTCCTCATGTTGATAAACAGCAATAAAAGTTTCCAACGGTGATGGAAAGACTAGGTGCTGAGAGCTCTCTTTTACCTGCATTACGGAGGAAATTAAACACACCTGAGCAATTACAAACTCCTGTGAAGCCATGTGTCCCAAACATTATGGTGCCCTGACATGGGGCGGAGGGTACTCTGTATAAACACAGCTATACTTTCTACATGGTGAAACCAAAATGTATAAAAATACCCTTTATTAAAATCTGACAATGTGCACTTTAACCACATGTGATTTTTTTTTCTATTACAAATCTCAAATTGTGGAGTGCAGATGCAAATAAAATAAACGATGTGTCTTTGTCCCAAACATTATGGAGGGCACTGTGTGTTGAATGAAAATATGGCAATCATAAATAAACCTTTATCGCGTATGTTGAAGTTCCAGTGCTGTTCAAAATTTAAGATTGCAGGGTTTTACTTGCACAAGAAAATGTACTGGTCAATCAGCTGCATCCACAACTGATTTCATCTGGCCCAGAAGACGCCTCACAATGAAAATAATGACATGCTCAATTTGACAGTGACTGGAAGCTGTATTGTTATGATTAAATACCATTCATTTCCTGTTCTGCAGAGCTCATTCATCAATTCATTCTGGAACAGCAGAAGGGAAACCGGGTTCCTCTATGTATCAACCCACAATCTGCTGCGTTTAAAAGCTTTATCAGGTATTTAATCATCGGCACTTTCACAGACCATTTTGGATTTTATGATGTTTAAAAACAGTATTTTGAATTTTAGGGTGAAATGGCAGAAACCTCTAGATAGATTAAGAATCGGTATTGAATTCTATTTGATTAGAGACATCAAATGTGTTTGCTAAAAAATAAGCTATTTAATCAAAGTTACTATTGAATTTTACAAAACGTTGCTGGATAACGTATGCATTTAAATAACATTTATATAACAAAACACCTGAAATTAAATAATTAATTGACACTTAAAAAGAGACTTTCATCAAGAAACATTTTCATTTTAACTAATTATGGATAATCTTTGGACAAAGTTGCCAAACAAAACCCAAAGCTATATCACGTTCTAGACCTACTGATAAAGGTAATTGAAGTTTTGTTATTTAATTATTTTAGGAAGCTAAATTATTCTTATTACAAGGTCATTTACATGATTCTGTATTGAAATAATGATTGTGAGAATGTAGATAATATATTTCGGATATAATTCAATACATTTCACTTATATGTTTAAGATATATATATTCCGATCTGTTGCTATGTGGACATTGGTAGGGAATATTCATCTTCAAGATGAAAAATAGTTGCATGTGCATTTTCTGATGCCTCTCCTGTGACCAATGGTTTGTGAATGAATATTGGCAGTCTTTTTGCCAATGGAAGGCATCCCATTCAAACTGGCCTTTCCTTGATCTATCTGCATAAACAAACACCCTTCGTTGGGTATGAGTATTGATTAAGAGCAAGAAACCAGCACAATCTACAGAGATGAAGTCAGTTGTGCACTCTGCACGTGTGAGTTCAGCACCACCTGGGGATAGAGCCTTTTATGTTTCAGTAATTCAGCTGGCATTATTCCATATGAGAGGCAAGTAAACCTGGAGTGCTTGCATATGTAGGGGATCGATTTGTTTTGAAATATGCTTCCTATATTAAGTAAGGTCAATGCCAAATCTTGTAGGATTGTAGTATGTATTTTAGAATACTGAATATATTATAATTATCACCCAAAGCATAGAATTAACTTAAAAAGAAAAAACCCATTTGTGCTTGCTTATGAAGTTGTGAGATTGATGGGGTCAAAATACCAGTTGTTACTCTTACACTTGGAAGATTGACAGATTTCAGTTCTAATTTAATTTGTTTTTCCCCCAGAATATTACATGCACAATTTTGTTACTTACTAGGATCTTGTTTAATCTATTAAGTGTTCAGCAATACATCTGAGATATGATTAATTGATGCATGCGTTTTAATTATCGTGATTTTCATTATTCAAGGTCAGATGTAATGTTTTGGAGTGGGTTGTGTCATTAATGTGACACTTGTCACTTAACTGGGGCGGCACAGTGGTAGAGCTACAGCCTCACAGCGCCAGAGACCCGGGTTCCATCCTGACTATGGGTGCTGTCTGTAGGGAGTTTGTACGTTTTCCCCATAACTTGCGTGGGTTTTCTCCGAGATCTTCGGTTTCCTCCCACACTCCAAAGACGTGCAGGTTTATAGGTTAATTGGCCTGGTATAAATGCAAATTATCCATAGTGTGTGTAGGGTAATGTGAATGTGTGGGAAGCGCTGGTCGGCACGGACTCGGAGGGCCGCAAGGCCTGATTCTGCGCCGTATCTCTGAACTAAATAAACTTAAAAACTAAACACATACTAAATGGTGTTAATTTTCTTGACCATTTGTGTGAAATTGATGACAGTATGTTGTGAGATATTTTACACCAATCACTCCTTTGAATGTCCAGTAGAGCAATGTGAATTGAATTTGAATACATTTAAAATGTATAGACTAATTCTCTTTTTGTTTGTTGTTTAACAGCTCCACCGTAGCTCAGCCCTCTGAGATGCCCCCATCTCCACTGGTATGGGAGTAAGTGGAAGAAACTACTGATGACAAATATTTTAGGTTCTCACTGGAGTCTAAATTTGCAGTACCATTTATGTCGGGACAAGTGTGTAATTTTACTTATAAAATTTTTAAAAATTAAAATAAACCACTGATAATTGTAAAGAATATACTTTTAGGAATATGCTGGACTTGTATTTTTTAGGGATAAAATTGGTGGTTGTGCTTTAAAATAAAGCAGCTTTGGCAGGAGCTGCACAGTTTGTATGTATTTATGGAACTTTGTGCAGTCTTCGCTTTTTGGCTTTGGGTGGGAGGGAGGGGGGGGGGATTAACAAAAGCTGCACTAACTGAACTAGTCTTGACATTGAAGTGGGACAAGGAGGAGACATGTACAGGATCTCTTAAGGAATCAGTGCTGTTCCCATCTATTCCTGAAGACACTTTTAACCAAGGCTGGTTGAGAAAGCAAAGTCTGTGCTGACCAATCATGAAGTTGATCAATTCTATAAGCTTCTCTTCAGAGCTGACAGTGGTTTGCTGTTGTCGTAATACATTGTGCTTAGAAAGAGATGGAGTGAGTGTGGGTTTATCACTAGCAAAAGTAACTTATGTTCCCCAGTCCCTTAATTATATTTAATCATTTTTTGAAACATTTTTTCTTTCCGCAGTTAAACCTTGAGCATGCATCATCCCACATCACTTGTGTATATATATATCCAGTGTTGGGTAGATTTTACAAGTCTTGACAATACTGTATAGAGGAATTAGCTTGCACATTTTAGGTCTGTGAAATATTCTGTAAAAGTTATTTTCTGCACTGGACAGTGTAACAGGAAAAAGCGGCAGCACATAGGCGATTATGTTAATTGTGTCTTGTGACTTTAGGCAGAATTGTGGAACTGTTGATCCGAAACATCACAGTAGTGCAGAGTTTATATATCCTTTCTGACAATTCCTTATCTACTGGAACACTGAACTATCCTGTGTATATGTATATATGAACAGAAATTGAAGGCTCTACCTCCAGGAGTGTACAACTTGGTTTGTTTACCTCCACGTTTTTTTAAAAAACAATTCAGCGTGGGGATTTAAAACTTGAATGTCCCTTCCAGCTTTTATATTTAAGAAAAAAAAAAGTTTTTCACACGTACGAAGGAACCTTTATGGATTGTCTTAAATACGCAATTGTGTTCAAAGCTGAGAATATGACCCCAGGCTCGGTCATCAATACTTGACTGTTAACTAACTGTAGTTCATATCTGTATTTAGCATTGGACTCTTGCTGTGAGTGACCCAGAGCAAAGGTGTACACAGATTTAAAAATAGGTCCCTAATGTTTTGTTTCTTTTTGAAATTTTCACTTTAAATGGCTTGCTGTGGCAGAATCTATGTGCTGGAAATTGCATCTATTTACAATTAGGAACAACGAGGGGATTTTATGAATTTTTTTGAAAAAGTTTTAAAGCCCCCAAAGCTTTAACAATAAACTAAGGCTTGTATTGAATTCTGTTTTCAGTAAACGGGGGCAAAAAAAAATACTGAGAGCCTGCTGAGAAACCCGTTTCAAGACTTCTCCTGAAGTTCATCATCCTATGTGACACATTTGCCGGTCACTTTGTACAATGTAGATTTGAAGTACAGTGGTGGAAATTCATTAAATGTGATATTTAAAAAAAATCTGTGGTATTAGTCAATTTGTACTACTGTATATTCAAACACAAGACTTCAACTTCTAATTCCCCCCTTTGATTGTAATTAAATGTTAATTCTCACACATGCATCTTTTCCCTTAAGTTTGGTTGTCTTCTGTAATGAGCTGCATAAAACATTTCTGTGTTGCTTCAGTCATATACTCCAGATTTCCATACGTTCTTTCTGTGAGCAGATTTTAAAACCACTACTGCACCTTTACAGAACCCTTTGAGAGGAATGAATGGTAAAATGATGCTGTTTTTTTTCTTCCTCAGATTGAACTGAGGAAGATTGGTTATGGATTATAACCATTAAATCACAAATTAATTCCAAACAGAAAATGAGCTATCTATTCGGACTGAATATTTTCATTATGTTTGGAGACTTGTTAGTTGTAATATAACATATTTGGGGTTTATTCATTACCAAAGATTTGCCTTGAATATCTATTTATAGTGAAATAAACACTTTTACAAGAAATTAAATGACTTTGATATTAAACCACAAAAGAAAATCACAGGCATCTATTAAAAATCGAAAACCCTGGAAGTACTTTGCAGGATGGCAGGCGTCTGAGAAACAGTGTTAGCAATTTGAGTCATTGATCTTTCGGCAGAATTTTCCAGATGCACTAACTTTGCCACAAATTTTATTTCAATAAATACTGAAATTGGCTTTGGTTTAGTATTGTCCTGTGTACCGAGGTACAGTGAAAAGCTTTGTTTTGCATGGTATCCAATCAAATCGGATAACACTGCACATGAACGCAACCAGGTGAATCCCAACTACAACAGGTAGAACAAAGGGGAGGATGCAGAGTGCAGAATATAATTCTCAGCATTATAGCGCGACAATAGGTGCAGGAGTAGGCCATTTGGCCCTTCGAGCCAGCACCGCCATTCAATGTGATCATGGCTGATCATCCACAATCAGTACCCACTATTTCATGCAATTTCAAATCGCAGTGGTTCACAGAGTCGTACAGCATTTCAGCTTGCCTACACCAACCAACATTTCCAATCTACACTCGTCCCACCCGTCTGCATTTGGCCCATATCCCCCTAAACCTGTCCTATCCATGTACCTGTCTAATTGTTTCTTAACATTGCAATAGTCCCTAGCTCAACTAATTTCTCTGGCAGCTCATTCCATACACCCACCGCCATTTGTGAAAAAATTGCCTCTCAGATTCCTATTCCATCTTTCCCTCTTCACCGTAAACCTATATCCTCTGGTTCTCAATTCCCGTACTCTGGTCAAGAGACTCTGCGTCTACCCAATTTATTTCTCTCATGATTTTTTCACTTTTAATTGTTTTCTGAAAAGGCCAAGCAAGCCATTTAGATTAAGGGCAGTTAGGGATGGGGAAATGTAGTTCCTTACATATGGTGCCCAGTTATAAATTAATTAAAATAAAAGAATTAGCTGCAACATATGCAGAATTAATTTGAATCAATTGGCAATGAGGTAGAAAAGTCACTTAATATTTGTTAATTTAATACCATGGTTTTATATGCTACATTTGTAGTTCCATATTCGATGGCTCTTGGGTTCCACTTCATGTGAACTACTTTCATTATCAAATATTTTCTCCAATTAAAGTACATTACTGCCTATTGTGCCTCCTGGCATGTAGGGCAGCAACGAAGGTCCTCCACTCGGTGTAGATTCTTTCAGTTGCTGTTTCCGTAACATATTTGTTTTACGAGACAGGGTTGTTAGCCCTGTGCTCAACCTCCAACCTGGAGGACCAGTGGATCGCTCTTCGTCTCACCTCTACCCTTCGACCTGTCCAGCATGGGAGACCCTAACAGGAGACGAATCTCCCGCTGAAGTAGCTCTAGGGGTCACTGAGACACACAAGCTCCCCGACCACGACAAGGTTGCAATCCAACGGGGAGCAATTAAAGTAGCCAGCTTTTTATATCAAACCTCAATGACAACTAGTTTGGAGATGCCTGATCTCTTTTGTAGAAGCCAATTATCTTTTGTTTCAAAAGAAAAAAATGAGTGAGTGCTCTGTTATAAGGTTTCTTCTAAAGGCTCCTATTCTTGAGAAATGTCTTTATTCCTTTTTTTCTCTAACCATGCTCATGGGAAAATTCACAAATGTTGACGAGTTCTTTAATTTTTGCACAATTTTCTCATTGAAAGACTGCGAGTTAAGAGTGACATTGACGGGAACCAAATTAACATTTACTGACCCTAATTAATTGTAAATACAATATAAAGTAATATATTTCCCCTCCCACCCACATTGTGTTTTGTAATTCCCTGAGCCAATTCGTAAATTATTACCATTGAAATAAACGTTAACAAAAAATCTCCTAATTATTCAGCACCTTTCCTAATTCTCCTAATTATTCAAAGGTCAACATAGCCCAGCAAAAGCTAACGTGCCAGGGTAACCAATCCATTTTTAGCACAAACAAAGCACACTGCTGGAGGAACTCAAGAGTTGAGCAGCATCTGTGGAGGCAAGGGAGTATTCGATGTTTTGGGCTGAGGACCCTGGTTCAGGGACACCTCTTTGCTTCCACAGATGCTGCTCGACCTGCAGAGTTCTTCCAGCGGTAGTTTAGTTTAGAGATACAGGGCGGAAACAGGCCCTTCGGCCCACCGCGACCACACCGACCAGCGTTCCCCACACATTAACACTACCCTACACAAACTAGGGACAATTTTACGTTTATACCAAGCCAATTAACCTACAAACCTGTACATCTAAGGGAGGGAGAACAAAGGACAATGGGGGCCCAGCGTGGGGGAACCGCTGTGTAGTAGGGGTGGGGGTGGTGGGGGGGGGAAGAGAACAAAGGAGGAGCTGGCGAGTTTTGTAACGTCAGTGCCATAGATGGCCGCTATTTGTATACCTTATGTATACAAGCAAACAATTTCACTGTCCCTTGTCACATATGACAATAAAGTATCCCATAAATTATTCCATTCCATCTTTGGAGTGTAGGAGAAATCCAAAGATCTCGGTGAAAACCCACGCAGGTCACGGGGAGGATGTACAAACTCCGTACAGAGAGCAACCGTAGTCAGGATCGAACCCTGGTCTCTGGCGCTGTAAGGCAGTAGCACTACTGTTACACAACTGTACCGCCCTTCAAGGAGCTGTAGATGCTGGTTTAGACATAAGGACACAAAGTGCTGGAGTAACTCAGTGTGCCAGACATCATCTCTGATTTTCAGCAGTTCATTTCTTTATTACACCTGATTCCAGCAACTGTAATTCCTTGTCTCCGTGCTAAACTTCTACTAGTGAGCGTAATACCCTAAAAGAATTACCTTGATTTGTAAAAATTCCCTGGGTAATTTGTAACGACAGTAAACGAAAATACCAATGACTACTTCTGTTTCCAATCAAAAACACCAATTAAGGTATATCTCCAATTAAGATTCCTGGCTTTGATCCAAGCTGATTTCTCTGGTACAGAATGATGCAATGACCAGTCGAGCAGAGAAGGAGAATTTGAATTTCTGCAAGACCTTCTTAACAAAGCCTTGGAGTTTTGAAAAATCAGTCACTTTCATCTTCAGGCCCACTCAGAACTCTTAGACCTGGATAGTGATTAGGAACCTGACAGCATATTTGATTTTGTGTGACTTTGATCTTGTTTCGGGTGGAGGATTGTAGACAGAAACTAATTTATAGATTCAACCCTTTTAAATTACGAAATAATGTTTCAGCAAAATAATTTTGAACATTAGTGTACCACAGTGACATTTCAATACATGGTTTAATCATTGTATTTCACTCAAGTTGTGGTGTGCGATAATCAGAACATTTAATTGAGCCATTGTAATTAATGTATGATGAATGCAAACATGTGCAATTAAAGTGTGTGATGCTGTCACAGCTGAGATATCAGATAATTGTTTTGTTTGGAGATGCAGCATAGAAACAGGCCCTTCGACCCACCATCAATCACTGGCCCTCACTAGTTCTGTTATCCCACTTTCTCATTCACTCCCGACACATTAGGGGCAATTTGAGATGGAGTCTTTGGGATGGAGAAGAAACCTGAGCACCCAGAGGAAAAGTGCAGGAAGGAACTGCAGATATATGGGTTTACACCGAAGATAGACACAAAATGCTGGAGTAATTCAGGATAGCATCTCTGGATAGAAGGAATGGGTGATGTTTCGGGTCGAGACCCTTCTTCAGACAGAGTCAGAGGAAACCCTCGCGATCACAGGGAGAACGTTCAAACTCCATACAAACAGCACCAGACGTCAAGATCAAACCTGGGTCACTGGCGCTTTGGGGCACTAGGTCTACCAGCTGTGGCTCTGTGCTCCACTGCAGAGTCCCCAAATACAGAACCTGTGCCGTGTGCCTAAACCCCTCTGCACCATTTCATACCTCTAACTTTTTTAAATCTCTTTCCTCGACGAAGATGTGAGTTTTTCCGTATCGTATCTCCGTCCACACTGTGGCCTAACATCGTGGGGCTGGCGGTCCCTTTGTCAAGGAGCGAGTTCGGGAGCTGCAACCGCGGGAGCTTCGACTGCCCTGATCGCGGGAGCTTCGATCGCCACAACTGCGGATGGTTCGACTGCCCCGACCGCAGGAGGGAAGGAGATAATACGTTATTGCCTTCCATCACAGTGCACCATGGTGAATGTTTATGTTAATTTGTATGCAGTTGTGTGTCTTGTTGCTTTTTTGGTATAATAATGGCAAATCAATCAATCAATCTTTATTGTAATCTTGCAATAGTACAGTGCAAAATGAGAAGACGTTTCCCAGGGAATACCGGAGCATCGCACATAAATTTTAAACATTTCACACATAGTAACAATGCAAACAATCCAGTCCCTGATGAAACAGTATAAATAGTTAAAAGCAGGTAAAACAGCAACATTAAAACATAGTAAAAACAGTCATTAAAATGTCCAGGGCAGCTGATTTGAGTGGCCAGTGCCAGTTATTAAATTGTCAGTGCAAGGCAGCAGAATCAGGTGGAGTGACTGTTTAGCAGCCTCACAGCCTGTGGCAGGAAGCTGTTTAGCAGTCTGGTAGTCCGGGCTTTGATGCTACAGTATCTCTTACCTGATGGCAGGAGATCCAGGTGTGTGTGGAGGGGGTGCAGTTTGACCTTAGCTATTCTCATAGCTTTTTTCAGACAGCGGCTCTGGAGCAGTTCTTGTACCGAGGGTAGGGAGACGCCAATGATCCTCTCTGCTCCCCTCACTACCCTTTGTTCAAATTCTTTGTACCTTTTTACATACTTGGCTAATAAATTAATTACAATTACAATTCAATTACAATTAACCAACCCTCACCTTTGCAAGCACGCCCCTCTAATATTTAATGGGGCAGATTACTAATTTGTAAAATAAACTAAGTGTTTTCTTACAGAAATACAATCTAACAGACAAACAAATGTCCTGGGTATCTTTATAATGTCAATATGGACTGGGTGTTTCTCGTGGGGAAAAATTAAAGCTATGGGTCACTGTTTAAAAATGGGGGAGGTTGCTCATTTAGAGTCAAGAGTGTTTTATTGCCATACAGTATGTATAGCCTTATAGACCACACCATTAGATGCTCATAAAAGGTACTGTTTACATGCGTAAAAGGTTTCTGTTTTCCATAGCCTGGTGGGCAATAGGTTCTTGATGGCTGGTAGTCTTTGGGTGGAGGAAAAAAATAGTGTCCCAAAACCTTCTGTAAATATATGCCATGTGCTATTGACACTGTGGTGCAGCTGGTAGAGCTGTTACCTCACAGCAGCGGAGACCTGGGGTGTGATCCTGACCTCAGATGCTGCGTGTGTGCATTTTGCTCGTTCTCCCCCGTGGTTTCCTCCCGTGCTTCAGTTTCCTCCCACATCCCAAATACGTGCGGGTTTGCCAGTTAATTGGCCCTCTGTCAATTGCTCCTGGTGTGCAGGGAGTGGATGAGTAGGTGGGTAACCTCTAACCAGTGTGAACGGGTGATCGATGGTCGGCATGGACTCGGTGGGCCGAAGGGCCTGTTTCCATGCTGTATCTCTAAACTAAACCGATTCCTGTTCAACTGAAATTTAAAAAAACCTCAATTAAAACTCCTCCATTTTCCCTGTTCCAGATAAGATTACTTTTTAAAAATAAATAGCCTTGACTTTTTACACTAAGTTCCCGGAAAGAGCAAGTGAGATAAGCGCAAAATGCTGGAGTAACTCAGTAGGACAGGCAGCATCTCTGGAGAGAAGGAAAGGGTGATGTTTTGGGTCGAGACCCTTCTTCAGACCATCAGGCCTTCTTCTGAAGAAGGGTCTCGACCTGAAAAGTCACCCATTTCTTCTCTCCAGAGATGCTGCCTGTCCTACTGAGTTACTCCAGCATTTTGTGTCAATCTTCGGTTTAAACCAGCATCTGCAGTTCCTTCCTACATAAGTGAGATAAGCAAACGGCTATTGTGTTTGCCGAATTACTTCACTTCCAATGGAGACAGGATCAGACAGAGTGTCTGCTTAGAGTCCCAAGGGAGATGGCACCACCTCTATTTTAGCATTCCATACAGTACTATACAAAACCCATAGTAGATTTCAATCTCCCAACACTTTAACAGGCCCAATTATGCTGCCACTAGTGCTGGCCTTTTCCCTATTAATTTGCCTATTTTCACTATGATTAAACCCAGAGAGCAAAATACAGTAAATTGCATGGCATTCTTTTAGGAGTACAATTCAAAATAGTTTTAAAAGACATTACAATTTCAAAAATTATCCTTTCCATTCCAGCTTGACAAAAACTGGCACTTACTGTCTTCAGCCCAGTTTTTTCATTGAATCTCACAACTCAAGCCAAACTAAACAGGAGTGATATACCGAACATAGACACAAAATGGTGGAGTAACTCAGCAGCACAAGCAGCATCTATGGAGAGAAATGGGTGACGTTTCAGGTCGAGACCCTTCTCAACTCGAAACGTCACCCATTCCTTCTCTCCAGAGATGTTGCCAGTCCCGCAGAGTTACTCCAGCATTTTGTGTCTATGGTGTAAACCAGCATCTGCAGTTCCTACTTACACAGGAGTGATATACCAATGAGCTACTCTATGAATGAATGATCAGAAGTTGTCATGCCTGAACTGAGAATGATGTGGACACTACACGAACATCTGCAAGGTACGGTAACACGTTATCAATATCACTTGCCAAAATCTAATACTTATGAAACGTGATGATTTATTTTCATATCTGAGCATCAGCTGTCGAAATCAATACCATTTCCCCCTATTAATTTGCCTGTTATCTCCATGATTAAGCCCGGAAAGTAAAACACAGTACATTATTTAAATAATTGTTTGAAATCCAAGTTGAGATTTCAAGTTGAATGTAGGAAGGAATTGCAAATGCTGGTTTAAACCGAAGATGGACACAAAAAGCTGGAGTAACTTAGCAGGTCAGGCAGCATCTCTGGAGAAAAGAAATGGGCGACGTTTCGGGTCGAGACCCTTCTTCAGACTGAGAGTCAGGGGAGAGGGAAAAGAGAGATAATGGTGGTCATAGAGAACAGAAACAGCTTCTTCGGCCCAACTTGCTGATGGCCCAACTTGCTGACTTGCAGACCAATATGTCCCATCTACACTAGTCCAAACCTGCCAGCATTTGTCCCATATCCCTCCAAACCTTTCCCATCCATGTTCATGTCAAAGGAGTAGAATCAGGACATTTGGCCCTTCCAGTCTACTCCGCCATTCAATCATGGCTGATTTAACTGTTGATATATTTATATAAGATCAAGTAGAAATTAAACAACTGTAAGACGAATCAAGAAGCCAATCTGATAAAATGAAATAGAAATAAGCGACTTATGGGGAAGATCTTCAGAGCAGCTGTGTATGTGTTAGGGGACAGGGTTGAGGTAGCACCAGTAGCAGCAGTTCCTGTATTCAACTTCTTTTGGTTAAACTGAGGTTTATGGCTCGCTGAAGCAGAGCCACAGCGGCCCTGCATGTATGGGTTTGTTCATCCGCCCTAGAGCCACTGAGCTGGGAAACGCTGATCAGCTGCTTCCCTCTCAACTTCAACGAAGAAAACGATTGAGGCAAAACCCAGCTGAGTTCCTGAACTTGGGTCCTGGAGAGGGGAGTTCTGAAAAGTTAAACTGAACCGCAGTTGATGCTTAGTTTAATTTAGTCACGTGTACCATGTTACAGTGAGAAGCTTTTTGCTGCGTGCTATCTAGTCAGCAAAAAGACTACACGATTAAGATCAAGCTGACCATAGTGTACAGATACAGGATAAAGGTTATAGTGTTTAGTGCAAAATAAAATCAGATTAAAGATTGTTCAAAGGTCTCCAATGAGGTAGATGGGCGGTAGGACTGCTCTCTAGTTGGTGAGAGGATGGTCAGTTGCCTGATAACAGCAGGGGAGAAACTGTCCCTGAATCTGCAGGTGTGCGTTTTCAAACTTCTGTACCTCTTGCCTGATGGGAGAGGGGGGAAGAGGGAGATCGGGGTGAGACTGGGGTCCTTGATTATGCTGGTGACCTTGCCACGGCATCGTGAAGTGTAGATGGAGTCAATAGAAGGAAGGTTGGTTTGTGTGATTAGTCTGGGCTGCGTCCACAATTCTCGCGGTCTTGGATGGAGCTGTTCCCAAAACAAGCTGTGATGGTTTACGTCCACAACCCTGCAAGGAATGTATGACAGGAATTCAGAACTTGCAGCAACTAGTTTCCTCCCTCCAACTGACCCGACGGCAATGCTTCAGTGACAGCTTGCAAAACCCAAACCCACCCTCCTCACGCACTTAGACTGAAGAAGGGTCTCGACCTGAAACGTCATCCATTCCTTCTCTCCGGAGACGCTGCCTTGTCGCGCTGAGTTACTCCAGGATTACAGTATGTGTCGACCTCCAATGTAAACTAGCATCTGCAGTTGCTTCATACACTCCTCATGCACTTCATGGCACTAGAAATGAGATGGGGGGGGGGGAATGACCGCTGAGATATCCTGCACTGAGTTGCTTCAGCACTTTGTGTCTCTTGTTGTAAACCGGCATCTGCAATTCCTTGTGTCTCCGAGCCAGGTTGGAGCTGGTGGGTCATCTTAGTTTAGTTTAGAGATTCAGGGCGGAAACAGTCCCTTCGGCCCACCAAGTCCGTGTTGACCAGCGATCAACACTAGCACTATCCTGCACACACTAGGGACAATTTACAATATTTTACCGAAGCCAATTACAAACCTGTACGTCTTTGGATTGTGCAAGATAACCGGAGTACCCGGAGAAAACCCACGCAGTCACGGGTCAAACCTGGATCTCTGGTGCTGTGAGGCAGCAACTCTACTGCTGCGCCACCATGCCGTCCCGAATACCTTCCCCATCTTCGAAGTGGATTAGAGTGTCTTGCCCAAAAACAATTTTGGAAACCAAGAAAGGTGTGTAATTAAGGATAATCCCATTAATGATAGGAATTAGAAATTGTTAGCAATGCTCTGTGGGTTCAGAGTATTTTAGGGGTGATCTTATCGAGGTGTATAAAATCATGAGACTAATAGATCAGGCAGATAGACGCACAGAATCTTTTGCCCAGAGGAGATGAATCGAGCACCAGAGGACATAGGTTTAAGGTGATGGGGAAAAGATTTAATAGGAATCTGAGGGGTAACTTTTTCACGTAAAGGGTGGTGTGTGTATGGAATAAGTTGCCGGATGAGGTCGTTGAGGCTGGGACTATCCCAACACTTAAGAAACAGTTAGGCATGTCCTATCCAAGTACATGGACAGGACAGGTTTGGAGGGATATGGACCAAGTGCAGGCAAGTGGGACTAGTGTAACTGGGACATGTTGGTCGGTGTGGGCAAGTTGGGCCGAAGGGCCTGTTTCCACGCTGAGTCTCACTCTGTGACTACGTGGAAACGGCGTAGATATTCCACGTCGCTGACCTTTAGAGTAACCTTTGCAGAGAAACGGATCATTAAAAAGAGCACTCGATTGATCCACGAATAGAGCATTAAAACAAAAATCACACTTCATAAATATGAACGTTAACCAGCAGTTCAACTGGCAATGAAACGATTATTTTAATGTTTTGGTTCCGGTTAATGATGTTAAAGGGAGGGGGGCGGGTAAACGATTCGTTCAGAATGTGAAATGAACAAGGACAATTGATACAGCAGCAAATCAGACATCCCCACAGTGCTTTGATCAACAGGTCACACATGCATCTGAAACCATCTTTTATTAATACCGAAACTCCATTAAGCTTGCAGCAAAGTCTTGGCTCAATTCTGGGGTTCTCGGATTATTTCCCCTTCGATAGCATAGAATAAACGGAATGATATGTGCGCCTCGCGGGCTGGATCTCCTTAGTGTGCGGATTTGTCTGGTTTAATAAATCTTCCCTGCGCCCCATTACAAGGACGGCTGATTTATTTAAACTGCTTTATACTCTGCATTGCAGGATTGGAGCGCACCTGTAATTGCAGCTTTGGATCATATACTGGATAAGGATGAAGGAGTACTTAATTATGTCTGGAGACAGCCTGGTTGCGAGGGAGAATCTAGCGCTGTCAGAAAGGCTAATGAGGCTTGTTAGCCCGGGCACTGGGAGAGCAGGCATCTCGCACCGCACCGTGTGCCGCGACTGCCCCCTCCTGGAAGCCTTGAAGTTTTCATCAGCCATTCAAACACAGAAAGGTACTGCACAGAAACAGGCACTTGCAAGTGGAGGTCAGAACCATTGCCTAATGCTCCATTCAGTTCATCGAGAACATGCCAACTGGTTGATTGGAGATACAGCATAGAAACAGGCCCTTCTGCCCACCGAGTCCGTGCCGACCATCGATCACCCGTTCACACTGGTTCTATGTTATTCCACTTTCTCATCCACTCCCTACACACTAGGGGGCGATTTACAGAGGACAGTTGACCTACAAACCGGCACGTCTTTGGGATGTGGGAGGAAATCGCAGCACCCGGAGGAAACCCACGTGGTCAATAGACAATAGGTGCAGGAGTAGGCCCTTCGAGCCAGCACTGCCATTCAATGCGATCATGGCTGATCATCCCCAATCAGTCCTGCCTTGTCCCCATATCCCTTGGCTCCGTTATTTTTAAGAGCCCTATCAAGCTCTCTCTTGAAAACATCCAGAGAACCTGCCTCCACCGCCTTCTGAGGCAGAGAATTCCACAGACCCACCACTCTCTGTGAGAAAAAGTGTTTCCTCGTCTCCGTTCTAAATGGCTTACTCCTTATTCTTAAACTGTTCTGGACACCCCCAACATCTGGGGGGTTTCCTGCCTCTAGCGTGTCCAAACCCTTAACAATCTTATGTTTCAATGAGATCACCTCTTATCCTTCTAAACTGCAGAGTGTACAAGCTCAGCTGCTTCATTCTCTCAGTCCCGCCATCCTGGGAATTAACCTTGTAAACCTACGCTGCACTCCCTCAATAGCAAGAATGTCCTTCCTCAATTTAGGGGACCAAAACTGCACACAATACGCCAGATGTGGTCTCACTAGGGCTCTGTACAACTTTGCTCCTATATTCGATTCCTCTTGTTATAAAGGCCAACATGCCATTCGCTTTCTTCACTGCCTGCTGTACCTGCATGCTTACTTTCATAGACTGATGTACAAGGACTCCCAGATCCCATTGAACTTCCCCTTTTCCCAACTTGACGCCATTTAGATAGTAATCTGCCTTCCTGTTTTTGCTACCAAAGTGAATGACCTCACATTTATCTGCATTAAATTTCATCCGCCATGCATCTGCCCACTCCCCCAACCTGTCCAAGTCACCCTGCATTCTCAAGTCACAGGGAGAACGTGCAAACTCCACACAGACAGCACCCGTGGTCAGGATGGATCCGGGTCCCTGGCGCTATGAGGCAGCACCTGCACCAGTGTGGGAATAAAGAAGTTTCCAGCCAAACATCATCGCAAGTGTTGACCAAATGTGGAATATTGTGTAAAGGTTTAGTCTCACTCTGCAAGAAAGGATTTGCTTATTTAGTTTAGAGTGGAAACCGGCCCTTCGGCCCACCTAGTCCACGCCGACCAGTGATCCCCACACACTGTAGACAGCGACCGTAGTCAGGATCGAACTCGGGTCTCTGGCGCTGTGAGGCAGCAACTCTACCGCTGCGCCACCGTGCCGCACAAAGTATATTTGCTGTGTACTTTCTGGGATCAGCAAAGTACACATATTGCAGAAATGTTATTCTGATCTCTCCTGGTGCCAAATTCATTCATTGAGTTAATTTTCAAATTAAAAATAGATTTCCTAGAGTTAGATTGCCTCTGGAGGAATGTCAAAGCTTCCCCTCTCTCAGGGGAAAGACTTGATCCTGTTCACATCTGGTGTGTTTACCTGCCGCACAATCCACATCTATTTTAAATAAGGCTAAGACTGATTTCCCACTCGTCCTCTCCATATGTCGCTGCAGGCCACGTCCGATCCACGTCCAATCCAGTGCCCGGTCCAATTTGGCCCCCATCTGTGGATTTATATGGGGGCTAGTGTATCCTGTGTAGGCCTATGTATCCTGCATCTAAATCATTCTTCAGGCTAATCATAGTGGGAGGGGAAAAAATAGCTGGAAAAGAGGAAGGGAGGTCCCATCAATATACCATCAATATATATATCTCCCCCTCTGTTATAAGACTTTTGATTAGTTCATCCATAAACTAGGGTACTGTCCGATTTACCTCTACCCCATTGCGGACACTGGACTTTGACTAGGGCAGCATGGTGGCGCAGCAATAGAGTTGGTGCCTTACAGCGCCAGAGACCCAGGTTCAATCCTGACTACGGGTGCTGTCTGTACGGAGTTTGTACATTCTCCATGTGACCTCGTATGTTTTCTCTGGGTGCTTTGGTTTCCTTACACATTCCAAAGATGTGCAGGTTTTTAGGTTAATTGGCTTCGGTAAAAATTGTAAAGTGTCCCTGGTGTGCAGGGTGGTGCTAGTGTACGGGATGGTCGCTGGTTGGCACGGATTCATAAGTTCATAAGTGTTAGGAGCAGAATTGGGCCATTCGGCCCATCAAGTCTACTCCACCATTCAATCATGGGTGATCTATCTTTCATCCTAACCCCATTCTCCTGCCTTCTCCCCATAAACCCTGACACCTGTACTAATCAAGAACCTATCAATCTCTGCCTTAAATAAACCCATCAATGATAGAAACCTCACCAACAACACGTCACAGTGGGTGAGAAATCCAACCTGTTGTAATTCTGATGACCTTTAAACCCTAGGTAAGCTGACCTGGCAAGGTCAAGGGGGTGGGGGGGGTAATGGATTGCGTAACTTCAAGAGTGTTTTATTGTCATTTGTCCCAAATAGAACAACAAAATTCTTACTTGCAGCAGCACAACAGAATATATAAACATAGTACTCTGTAAACATATAACAACGGCAGCACAGTGGCAAAGCCGTAGAACTACTGCCTTACAGTGCCAGAGACCTGGGTTCGATCCTGACTACGGGTGCTGTCTGTATGGAGTTTGCACGTTCTCCCCGTGACATGTGTGGGTTCTCTCCGAGATCTTCGGTTTCCTTCCACACTTCAAGGGCGTACAGGTTTGTAGGTTAATTGGCCTGGTTTAAATGTAAACTGTCCCTAGTGTGTTTAGGATAGTGTTAATGTGCAGGGATCGCTGGTCGGTGCGGACTCAGTGGGCTGAATGGCCTGTTTCCGCGCTGTATCTCTAAACTAAACGTAAACAAAAGTAAGTTCAATGTGTATACACACACACATACATAATGCATGTATATATACATACATTATAAACGCATATATACACATTATATGTATACATACATTACATACATACACACACACCACACTATTTCTAAGGATTTAACCAAAGTGATTTGATTGCACCTGTAACTAGATATATAGTAACCCAACTATAAATGGGATGTGAGTGTGAACGATTTGTTTAAAGTGGCTCTGGGGGATAGGGGTTGGACAAGACACAATGTCAGTCGCCTTGAGGGTGGGTTGATTGATGGCGATACAGGTGGGGGGAGGGATGCCCCATGTTTGGGAAGGGAAGAAGGGGAGTGGAAAAATGACAACGCCTGGCCAATAATAGATGGACACAAAGTGCTGGAGTAACTCAGCGGGTCAGGCAGCATTTCTGGAGAACATGGATGGGTGACGTTTCAGGTGCGAACCCTTCTTCAGACTGAATCCTTCTTCGGGGCACATGGATGTGCAGGCCAGGGGTCTGAAGAAGGGTCTCGACCTGAAAAGTCAACCACCCCTTTTCTCCAGAGATGCTGCCTGACCCGCTGAGTTATTCCAGCACTATCTTTGGTATGAACCAGCATCTGCAGTTCCTTCCTACACAAGTAGTAGATGGATACAAGATTTTTCCAGTCCCCTCTCCCCCCATCTTCCAGCTTTCTCCCTCCATCCCCCTTAAAATCAGTCTGAAGAAGGATCCCAACACGAAACGTCCCAGTCCATGTTCTCCAGAGACGTTGCCTGAAGAGAAGGAATGGGTGATGTTTCAGGGAGAGACTGAGTTGCTGGTCCACCAACAAAGACACAGAGTCAATGCTGGGGTGGTGTTTGTGGACCAGCATCACAGTCTGAACAAGGGTCTCCACCCAGAAACGTCCCTGTCCATGTTCTCCAGAGATGCTGCCTGTCCCTCTGAGTTACTCCAGCACTTTGTGTCTTTCTCTGGTGTAAACCAGCATCTGCAGTTCCTTCCTACACAGTCATTTTCTCATCTGCATTTTGGACGGGAGGATATTGAGCCCTCTGCAATATGTAACGATCAGAATTAAAATATGGGATACTCCGCCCTCGCTGGGCCACCCAATGGGCCGGGCTGTCCCGCCCACAGTGTCCTCTCCCCGGCCCCGCTCGCTGCCTCCCTCCGCTGCCCAGCCATGGCCGAGCCCGGCCGGCTACTCGAGTACATCTTCAGCTTCTACTTCATCAGCCACATCCCCATCACGTTGGCCGTCGACATGCAAGCGCTGCTGCCCCGATCCATGTTCCCCGGCGCGGTGAGTGAGTGGCTGCTCCCTGCTCCCTCTCCCTCCCTCCCTCTCATCACGTCCCTTCCCTCCCTCCTTCTCTCCCTATCCCCGTCGCGCCCCCCCCCCCCCCACTTCTCCCCCTCTCCTCGTCCCGGCCCCCCCTCACCCTCCTTCCCCTGTACCCCCTCCCTCAACCCCGTCCCTGTCCGTCTCCCTCCCCCCTTCCTCTCCCATCACTGCCCCCCTCTCCCCCCCCCCCCCTCCCTCCCCCTCCCCCCCCTCTCCTTACCCTATCCTCCTCCCTTCCCTATCCACCACCCCCTTCCCCACTCCCTCCCTTCCCTATCCCACTTCTCTTTCTTATAGCCCCCCCCCCCCCCTCTCTCCCCATCCCCCCTTCACTATCCCCCCCACCGCTCCCTCACCCCCTCCCTTCCCTATCCCCCCTCTTCCTCCCCTATCCCCCCCCCCCACCCCCCTTCCCTATCCCCCCTCCCTCCCTCCTCCACCCCCTCTCCCCTCCCCCTCCTCTCTCCCATCCCCCCCCTTCCCTATCCCCCTCCCCTCTCTCCCCCTCCCTCTCCCTCCCTAACCATCCCCATCCCCCTCCCCCTTTCTTCATCCCCTCCCTATCCCCCACTGACCCTCCCCTCTCTCCCTCTCTCCCCCCCCCCCCCCCCCCCCCCCCCCCCCCCCCCCCCCCCCCCCCCCCCCGTCCCCTCCCAATCCTGCCGCTGACAGTATGCATGGCGGGCTCAGTCTGAGCAGAGACTCCACAAGTTCCTATTGAACCGGGTTTGTGGTCCTCACAGAGCTGGGACTTCAGCGCTGGGTTACACCTCCTGACCCATGGTGCCTCCCCCTCCCTCCATCCACCCCGATCCTGGCCAGTTCACCACCGAGCTGCATTTCCCCGCACCATTCCCAGATCAGAGTCATGGAGGCAAACAGCACTGAAACAGGTCCATCGGCCCACGTTTGCTCATGCAGACCAAGATTCCCCATCTATACTAGTGCCACCTGCCCACGATTGGCCCATGTATCTGAGGAAGGGTCTCAATCCGAAACATCACCTATTCATGTTCTCCAGAGATGCTGCCTGGTCCGCTGATTTACTCCAGCACTCTGTGTCTATCTTCCTCTAAACCTTCCCTGTCCATGCACCTGTCCAAATGTATTTGGGTTCTCCGACTGTCCGGCAATCTAGAAACATAGATGCAGGAGTAGAGGCCATTCGGCCCTTCGAGCCAGCACCGCCATTCAATATGATCGTGGCTGATCATCCAAAATCTGTACCCCGTTCCTGCTTTTTCCCCCTATCCCTTGATTCCGAGAAGGAATGGGTGACGTTTCAGGTTGAGTCCCTTCAGTGCGAAGAAGGGTCTCGACCCGAAACGCCACCCATTCCTTCCCTCCAGAGATGCTGCCTGTCCGGCTGAGTTACTCCAGCATTTAGTGTTCTATCTTCTGTGTAAACCAGCATCCGCAGTTCCTTCCAACAGGATCTTTAAGCCCTGGTGAGTAGACAAACGTGATCATGGGAATCTGGAGCTCCGGGTCAGTGTCCCTTTGCTGGCTTTGCTGACGGTAATAGGAGTGTGCGGCAGGAACGGTGGCTGAACTTTGGTTCGTCCTTACCAAATATTGACTCTGGCTCAGACACACGTTGGGGAAACCTTGACTCGGGGTTGAAGAAACTTCCGCAAATGTTTAATCTATTTTCAAACGCCACGTTTCTTTCTTCAGCTGCAAGGTTTACTAGATTGGTATTCAGCTCGGTTCAAAGACCCAATGCTGCTGGACCCACCACCATGGTTCAGTGTATTCATTCTGTGTGAAGCAGTGCTGCAGATGCCTTTCTTCCCTTTTGCAGCCTATGCCTTCTACAAAGGTCAGTGCAGTATTTATACCTTACAGTCTTATTCCTTTCTCCAACACGTCTGTTTTTTTAGCACGGGGGACTTTGGGCTTTTGCTTTGTATTGGACTCATATTGATTTTTTTTTAATGCATTGAACTTCCTTTTATGTCTCGCTCCAAACTGCATAGACTCGGGGGCATTATTCTTTACTTTGCACTATTATTGTTTGTTTATTTATATATTTGCTTGTTTGTGTGTGTGTAGATATATATGTATACACACATACATGTGTAGGAAGAAACTGCAGAAGCTGGTTTAAGCCAAAGATAGACATAAAATGCTGAAGTAACTCAGCGGGACAGGCAGTATCTCTGGAGAGAAGGAATGGGTGATGTTTCAGGTCGAGACCCTTCTTCATGTCCATTGAAGATCGCATTGCATTTCAATGGGTCTGAGCAAGTTACGCCAGAATTTTATAAATATCTTTTATATATACACACGTATGTCTACATTTATGTGTATGTATATGTATATATACATATATACTGTTTGTGTACGTATATATGTAGAGAGAGAACTCAGTATTTCAGGTGAAATCAGGTATAGCAAACTGCTATTTACTTGAATATGGTGCGTCGTCAAATGAAGAAACTGCAGTTGCTGGTTAACAAAAAAAGATACAAAGCGCTGGAGTAACTCAGCGGGTCAGCCAGCATCTCTGGAGAAGGTAGACACAAAATCCTGGAGAAACTCAGCGGATGAGGTAGCATCTATGGAAAGAAGGAATTGCCGACGTGTCGGGTCGAGACCCTTCTTCACCTCTGGAGAACATGGACAGGTGACATTATGGGTCGGGACCCTTCTTCAGACTGTCTCAGACTTTGAGGAAGTGTCTCCAGAGATGCTGCCTGACCCACTGAGTTACTCCAGCACTTTGTGTCTTTTTAATTCAAAGTCAAGAGTCGCGTAATTAAAATTCAAATATCTTCTCCCCAGGCAGTTCCACATCTCCCTCCCTCCCTCCCAAGCTGCAGTTTCTTGACATTGACCTGTGACCTTGACCTGTGACTTAAGAATGAAAACCGTTGAACTATTTACTGTCTCCATCTCTTTCATAATTTGGAAAAAAATATATTTCTCCCCCACCACCATAAGGTCATAAGTGATAGGATAGAATTAGGCCATTCGGCCCATTAAGTCTACTCCGCCATTCAATAGGGGCCGATCTATTTCTCCCTCCTAACCCCATTCTCCCGCCTTCTCACCTTAACCTCTGACACCTGTATTAATACGCTGGACCTGCTAGAGGCAGGAAACATGTTCCCGATGTAGGGAGTCCAGAACCAGGGGCCACAGTTTAAAAGTAAGGGGTAAGACATTTAGGACAGAGATGAGGAAATACTATTTCACACAGAGAGTTGTGAGTCTCTCTCAGGGGGTTAGATGTGGCCCTTGTGGCTAAAGGGATCAGGGGGTATGGAGAGAAGGCAGGTACAGGATACTGAGTTGGATGATCAGCCATGATCATATTGAATGGCAGTGCAGGCTCGAAGGGCCGAATAGCCTACTCCTGCACCTATTTTCTATGTTTCTATGTCTGTGGAGTTCTCTGCCTCAGTGGGCAGTGAAGGCAGGTTCTCTGGATACATTCAAGAGCGAGCTAGATAGGGCTCTTAAAGATAGCGGAGTCAGGGGATATGGGGAGAAGGCAGGAACGGGGTAATGATTGGGGATGATCAGCCATGATTACATTGAATGGCGGTGCTGGCTCGAAGGGCTGAATGGCCTCCTCCTGCACCTATTGTCTATTGTATATAATATTCAAGTATCCCCTCTCCAGTGAAAGTTCTCAATCGCTCATTGCACAAGAACTTAAACAAATAGGTGGATGAGTAAAAAGGGTACAGGCCCCACAATCCTGTCCCATCGTTTGATGTCTTCATGGCTGATCTATGCTGGTCTCAACTCCTGTGCCAGTTCCCAATAGTCTTTAATTTATCTGTGCTTCCAAATAGAATCATAGCGAATCAGCATGGAAACAGGCCCTTCGACCCATCGAATCCACGCCGACCAGCGATCACCCCGACCACTAGCACTATCCTACACACTGGGGACAATTTACAATTTTACCAACAGCCGGAGAAAAACCACACGGTTACAGGGAGAATGTACAAACTACGTGCCAGACAGTTGAACCCAGCCTTCTGGCAGTGTCAGGCAGCAACTCTACCGCTGCACCACTGTGCTGCCACTGATGTCCCTCTCCATTATGAGCCATCGCCACTTAATGATCAGAGCTTTTCTTTAGGCGTTTGTCCCAGGCTACTCAAAGCATTGTCTGTGTGTTCGTCTCGCCTGTAGTTGGTGACTCAGTGTGGCTAGGAGTGGTAGAGAAGGTACAGAGGGTTGAGTCATTTTTGATGATCTAATCTCGAGCTTCAGGTTTTGTTTTTGTCAGCACCTTGCCTTTGTCGTAGTGGAGAGAAAATATTTTACTTAAGGTTCTTAACATACACTGTTTGATTCCTGGCACTGTAAAATGATTTGGCAAGATAATGATTACGTACCATCAACTCTCCCATCTGTATGTTTTCCCACCTGTGTGATTATACTGGTTTACAAATAGGAACTGAGTGAAAGACCATTTATTCCTGCTCTGTGTGAATTGCACTTTATAAGTTAATTGGCCTTCACCTTCAAGGATATATCGGACCTGCCTTTCACAATTGTTTTGGGAACCCTGGTGTTCAAAAGATTGAAAATACTAAATGTGGAAATATTTTAATTTCCGCTGAATTTTCCTTGTAATACAAACATTACCATAATGAACACACATGACACATATTCTTCTCAATATTGTCTGTATCATTCATATCAGATCATATTAGGTCTGAAGAAAGGTTCCGACTCAAAACGTCACCTGTTCATTTTCTCCTACCTGACCCGCTGAGTTACTCCAGCACTTCATGTATCATCAGTCATACCAGAGTTTGCCACATTCCTCCCTATCAATGCTTTGTGGGTTCAAGATGCACTACACACTTGAGCATGAGTATAAGCACTGAGGGAATGCTACACTGCCTGAGGTACTTCCTTTATTAATTCAACTGAGGGGGGACCTAATTGAAACATACAGACTAGTGAAAGACTTGGATGGAATGGATGTGGGGAGGATGTTCCCACTAGTGGGAGAGTCTAGGACTAGTCAAGTCAAGTCAAGTCACTTTTATTTATATAGCACATTTAAAAAACAACTCTCGTTGGCCAAAGTGCTTTACTAGGACGTTCATTTAGGAAGGAGATGAGGAGGAATTTCTTTAATTTCTGATCTTCTGAAAAGATCCGGTCAGTCCATTACAGGAAGGATGTGGAGATTTTAAAATGGGTGCAGAGGAGGTTTACCAGAATAATGTCTTGATGACGGAGTATTAGCTGCGAGAAGAGGTTAGATGGACTTGGATTGCTTTCTCTGGTACACTGGAGGTTGCGGGGAGACCTGATAGATGTCGATACAATTTTAAGAAGCAAAGATAGTCAGAACCTTTTATCCAGGGAAGAAATATAAAATATTAGAGCGTGTAGCTTAAAGGTGAGAGGGGCAAAGTTTAAAGGAGATGTGCGGGGCAAGTTTTTAGACAATAGACAATAGGTGCAGGAGTAGGCCATTCGGCCCTTCGAGCCAGCACCGCCATTCAATGTGATCATGGCTGATCATCCCCAATCAGTACCCCGTTCCTGCCTTCTCCCCATATCCCCCGACTCCGCTATTTTTAAGAGCCCTATCTAGCTCTCTCTTGAAAGCAGAGAACCTGCCTCCACCTGAGGCAGAGTATTCCACAGACTCAACACTCTCTGTGAGAAAAAGTATTTCCTCGTCCCCGTTCTAAATGGCTTACTCCTTGTTCTTAGACTGTGGCCCCTGGTTCTGGGCTCCCCCAACATCGGGAACATATTTCCTGCCTCTTGTGTGTCCCAACCCTTAACAATCTTATATGTTTCAATGAGATCCCCTCTCATCCTTCGAAACTCCAGAGTGTACAAGCCCAGCTGCTCCATTCTCTCAACATATGACAGTCCCGCCATCCCGGGAATTAACCTTGTAAACCTACGTTGCACTCCCTCAATAGCAAGAATGTCCTTCCTCAAATTAGGGGACCAAAACTGTACACAATACTCCAGGTTTTTGACATGGAGGGTCGTGGGTTTCTGGGCCTGCTGTTGGAAGTGGTGGCGGAGGCTTAAATTATAGTGGCATTTAAGAGACTCTTGAATAGGCACGTGGATGTCTTGTCTTGCCTTTAATGGCAAATGCCATAATTAATGGCACACAACATATAGCCAAATGGCCACTGCAGTCATCACTCCCGAAGAGTCCACCGAGTATCCTACACCCACTAGGGACAATGTTTACATTTACACCAGGCCAATTAACCTACAAAACTGTACGTCGTTGGAGTGTGGGAGGAAACCGAAGATCTCGGAGAAAACCCACGCAGGTCACGGGGAGAACGTGCAAACTCCGTACAGACAGCACCCGTAGTTGGGATCGAAAGCCAGATCCCCTGGCGCTGCATTCGCTGTAAGGCAGCAACTCTACCGCTGCACCATCAATATGCAGGCAATGGAGGGATGTGGATTATGTGCAGGCAGATAAGAGTTGGCCTGGGCTTCATGTGCGGCACAGACATTGTGGGCCGAAGGGCCTGTGGTGTACTGTTGTATGTTCTATGAAAGATGCCATAGACAAACAAATTATTTAGTTCCGCTACGGGAGTATGCACACTGAAATCACATGCTGCATGTGGGTAATTGCATACGTAAAAACATATAATTTACCTTCCATCCGGCCTCTAAAGTTAATTATAATCTTGGATGAAAGGAAATGAATGCACCACCTCTTTGGTAAATGTCAAAGATAGACACAAAGCGCTGGAGTAACTCAGCATCGTTCGAGAAAAGGGGCAGTTGATATTTCGGGTGGGACTGAAGTAGGGTCACGATCAGAAATGTCATGACCCGAAACGTCACCCATCCTAAGCTGCCTGACTCATTTTGCATCCCAGCACTTTGTTACATATCAGCATCTGCAGCTCCTTTCCTCACCGTTTGGTAAATGTGCTTTGTTTTATCATTTTACGTTATAGTCTGGAGCAGTTATTAAATACACAGCAGAGACACCATGTGTAACCAATGCTCTGCGTTGCCTCTTTGTCTGCAGGGAGCTGTTCATGGATAAGGATGCCGGCCATCGTGTACTCCACACATGTGGCCACAACAGTTGTTTCAACCCTTGGGCACATTCTGTTCAACGATTTCTCAAAGTCCACGTATCCAGGACCGAACACCCTGTCAGATCGATTGACCCTCACGGCTATTTACATTCCCTATTTAATCATCCCGCTCCTGATTCTGCTAACTATGTTATTCAGCAATCGGTACAATTCCGATGGGGAAAAGAAGAGGAAATAACTGTTTCCGTAGAGAATCGGCGGCCCCTTTTTCAAGTGAAATGTTGAGAATGAATACGTTATAATTTTACAATGTTACCCGTGTGGGTTTTCTCCGAGATCTTCGGTTTCCTTCCAATCGCCAAAGACGTATAGGTTTGTAGGTTAATTAGTTTGGTGTAAATGTAAATTGTCCCTAGCGTGTGTAGGGTGGTGTTAATGTATTGTAATCGCAGGTCGGCGTGGACTCGGTGGGCTGAAGGGTCTGTTTCCACGCTGTATCTGAAGAATCTGAAGAAGGGTTTCAGCCCGAAACGCTGCCCTATTTCATTAGCTCCATAGATGCTGCCGCACCCGCTGAGTTTCTCCAGCGTTTTTGTCGATTTTCCAGCATCCTTCTTAAACACTTCGCACTGTATCTACTAAACAACACAAAATGTGGTGAGAATTTGGTCTGTTATGTATTTAGATTTTAGATACAGAGCGGAAGCCCTCCGTCTGCGCCGACCCTAACACTATCCTACACACTGGGGACAAATTTATCAAAGCGCATTAACCTACAAACCTGCCGTCTTTGGAGTGTGGGAGGAAATTGTAGTACTTGGAGAAAACCCATGGAGAGAACGTACAAACTCCGTACCGACAGCACCTGTAGTCAGGATCGAACCCGGGTCTCTGGCGCTGTGAGGCAGCAACTCTACCGCAGCGCCACTGTGCCGCCCTGTGGCCTGTATACATTAGGTCAGGCTGGAGGGAGAAATCTTTCCACTTTGATGGTAGTTTATGCATCTGTGATATTAACTCACCTCAATACATTCCGACATGTTGGTCAGATCCACAGCCCGACCATTAACAACACATAACACATAAGAAGTAAGCTTAATTACCCCTCAATAGATCACTTTTGATTAGTCGAGGTTGTTTGATTAGTATTACTTTTGAAAGCAGGAGAATGGGGTTGAGAGGGAAATATGGATCAGCCACGATTAAAATGGTGGAGTAGACTTGATGGGCCAAATGGCCTAGAGCTTCAACCTATTGGCATGGTTTTTATCACAAATATTTCATTTGTCCTGCCATCTTCCCCGCAACATAAAACCACTTCTTAGAATCTTTTTTTTAAGAAGGAACTGCAGATGCTGGAAAATCGAAGGTACATAAAAATGCTGGAGAAACCCAGCGGGTGCGGCAGCATCTATGGAGCGATGGAAATAGGCAACGTTTCGGCCCGAAACCCTTCGCTCCATAGATGCTGCCGCACCAGCTGAGTTTCTCCAGCATTTTTATCTATCTTAGTTAATAATCCCTCATTCAAACCATCTCTCACTGACAAAACGTGTACCTATTGTGAAAGATTAGGAATTAAACGGATTGGAGATATGTATGAAATGGAAACCTTTTATCATTTCAACAATTACAATTAAACTTTACAAAAAATTACATATACAACCTGAAAAGTAACCAATATTTTAAATACCTTCAAATTCAAGGCTACTTGAAAAAACACATACAAGGATATCAAACTCTAACCCTAGATTTACTAGATGAAGCAATTTACAGTAAGGCAGAATCATATTTATATAATAATATCATTTTAAATATAGAATTACCATCGACAGAGGCAATTAGAGTAGACTGGGAACGAGAATTACTGATAATTCCAAAAGAAACATGGGAAAAATACCTGATATACATACACAAATATTCGATTAATGCAAGACACAATCTAATTCAATTTAAAATTTTACATAGATTATACTACTCGAAAACTAGATTGAATAAAATCTATCCAAATATCTCCCCCGTCTGTGATAAATGCTTACCTCAAAATGCCACTATAACACACTCTTTTGTCTCTTGCACAAGACTTCATAAATCCTGGAATGAAAATTTTGAAATTTTTACAAAACTATTTAATATAAAACTTGACCCTAATACAGAAATGATTATCTTTGGATCAATGGAAGATGGGAATAAGCTGAATACGTTTCAAAAATCTCTCCTTAATTATGGTTTAATAACGGCAAAAAAAATTACACAACGCCTAACATGTGGATTTCAAATATGTTGGAAATGTAACATCTTGAAGAAATGCGACTCCTCCTCCTAACAGGTAAAGCAGACCAATTCTTAGTGATTTCGTCTCCTTTTATCGACTTTTTACAAGCATATGGTGCAACACAACCATAGAAGTCAAATGTTTCAGAATCAGGTGACGGGTGGCCAAGAACATTAAATAGGTATATCGTTGCCTTTCGTTGCCTTTCGTTGTCTGTGTACTGTACACTGACAATGACAATTAAAATTGAATCTGAATCTGAATCTGATATCTCCCTCAATCTCCTTTATAAACTTCTTTTCTTTCTCTCTCTTTATTTATTTTCTCTCTCCTTCTTTTCTCCATTCTCCTGTACCTTTTTGTGTACTTCTCTCTTCTTTCGGGCTACCTTGCTCTCTCACGCACCAATCTCTATGATAATCTTTCTTTTTTCTACTCTTTTCTTCCTTACTCCTGTTTTATTATTAAATTAAAAATAAGAAGTTGTACATGAAATGTAATATATCAATATGTATTAGGCACTGTGGTACCACATTATTGTACTTACTTCTAACAAAAATAAATTCAAATAAATAAATAGATAAAGATAATTTTTCCTGGTTCTGATAAAGGTTTTCCCTGCTTAAAACGTTACCCTTTTCTCTTTCCACAAATTCTCTGACCTGCTCGAGTCTCACCAGTATTTTCTGCTATTAAAATAACGATCGCTGATGTTGATTCCATAATAGCATCTGGCGGAAAAAAAACTTGGAATACCGTGAGATCTGAAAAAGTCAGTAGATTTGTCCCAATCCATTTACTTTCCATTAATCCCCATTCATCACCCATCAAACGCCCTGCTTACTACTCTTCTTCCCGTCCTCGTGCCTCTTTTATTTTGAAACAGGAATGGAGCATGTATGAACTATGTAAGTGTGAAGCCTCAGGGGCCGTATTGATAAATTAATGACAGGAATAATTCAAGACTATAAATAAGGGGTGGTGGTGGAGGCCGATACAATAGTGACATTTAAGAGACTTTTGTATTGGCACGTGGATATGCAGGGAATGGAAGGATACGTACTATGTGTTGGTAGAGTTGGTCTTGGCATCATGTTTGGCACAAACATTGTGGCCTGTTCCCGTTTAGTTTTCAGTTTAGTTTAGAGATACAGCGCGGAAAATGCCCCTTCGGCCCACCGAGTCCACACCAACCAGCGATCCCCGCACATTAACACTATCCTACACGCACTGGGGACAATTTACACTTATACCAAGCCAATTAACCGACAAACGTCTTTGTGGAGCGTGGGAGGAAACCGAAGATTTTGGAGAAAACCCATGTGGTCACGGGGAGAACATACAAACTCCGTACAGGCAGCACCCATAGTCCGATCGAACCCGGGTCTCTGGCGCTCAAAGAGCTGTAAGGCAGCAACTTTACCACTGCGCCACTGTGTTGTGCTGTTCTACGTTTAATCAGGCTGATCCAACCAATTACCTTTGATCTGATGTAGCAGTGAAACACCTCTTCCAAAATGTGTAAGCCCCATGGATTCAAATAGGACAGATCGTGCCAAGCTGCATGGATATGAGAGCTGACTTCTCAAATGTATATATAGACACAAAGTGCTGGAGTAACTCAGCGACGAGTCAGGCAACATCTCTGGAGAAAAAGGATGGGTGATGTTTCGGGTAACCCTTCTTCAGTCCTAATCCAAAATTGTCACCCACCCGTTTGCTCCAGAGATGCTGTCTGACCCGCCGACGTATTCCAGCATTTTGTGCACAGTACATCTTTGGCATAAACCAGCATCTGCAGTTCTTTGTTTCTACTTTCAAAGGCATGTGCCAGGATCACTGGTCAGACCACTTCTGAGGGCAATCTGTCCTGGCAACCATCGATGGTTCCTGTGCCAAGTATGACTGAACAGTAAAGTCCTCTTGTAAAGAGAGGCATTCTGACTTCTGTCCTAAAAGTCTTCCTCAGAATAATTAGTGTTCACCTGTAACGTCTGGAGTATTGTACGGATTTTCTTTTCCATTTGCTTTTAATTGCATGCCAGTGGCAGAGTGTTAGGATCAAAATATCGCTGTAACTAAGCAATAGAACAATGAACAGTCTAAACATTTCATGTTTGTATCTACAGTTGTTTGACCTGCTAAATGACAGTTTATTTTTGCATTGTTACTAATAATGCACCAGTAACTGCATTTTGCTTTTCTTAATTGAGAAAACATTTTGTATTTCACCCTTGAATCATTATTTTTACTGTTGCGAGAGTTTCTGTAACAATGTTAATTAAATAAATAACTGATAAATCAAAATATTAGACTAAACTGAACTTTAATAACAGCTTAGTTTAGACATATGGGGTGGAAATGGGCCCTTCGGCCCACCAAGTTCATGCCGACCATTGATAACCCGTACACATTAGTTCTATGCTATCCCACTTTCCTGTCCATTCTCTACACGCTGGGGGCAATTTATAGAGGCTAAACTCGACCCGAAACGTCACTCATTCCTTCTCTCCATAGATGCTGCCTGACCCGCTGAGTTACTCCCAGTATTTTGTGTCAACTTACAAACCCGCACGTCTTTTGGATGTGGGAGGAAACCAGAGCACCCAGAGGAAACCCACGTGGTCACAGGGAGAACATGTAAACTTCACACAGACAGCACGGAAAGTCGGGATCAAATCACGGTCTTTGGCGCTGTGAGACAGCAGCTCTTCTGGCTGCAAAAATAGTCTTGTAGAAACTCAGCGGGTCAGGCAGCACCTGTTTGGAGGTGGAGGGGGGGTGGTCGATGTTTTGGATCAAGACCCTCCATCAGGACTGTATATAGAGGGGAGATGGGCAGTGTGAAGGAGGGGGGGTGAAGCTTGGTCTGGCAGGCAATCGGTTCAACCAGATGAAGGTTGATGGGCATTTGGAGAGTGGTGGAGGGCTGGATTTGAAAGACTGGCAGGTGGGTATCGGGGATTGTGGAGAGACGGCAGGTTTAGCAACCTCTTAGTGACCACCAGGTGCAGTACATTAGCCTGGAACCGATTACCTCTTCATCTGAAAGTATTGTTTGGGCTCGGGCTGGTAGATCAGCGGTCGGACATAGGCCAGACTGGTAAAGACAAAGGATTTCTTCCGCGGGTGGCATTAATTAGGCTAAGATATACAGCGCAGAAACAGGCCCTTCGGCCCACCGAGTCCGTGCCGACCAAAGATCCCCGCACACTACCACCATCCTACACACAAGGGGCCGATTTACAATTTTACCGTGCAAATTAGCCTACAAACCTGTACATCTTTGGAGTGTGGGAAGAAACCAGAGATCCCAGCAAAAACCCATGCAGGTCAAGGGGAGAACGTACAAACTCCGTACAGATAGTACCTGTAGTCAGGATCAAACCCGGGTCTCTGGCCTAATTCTACTGCTATAACTTGTGAGTAAACCTATTTTGACTGGTTTCCACCATTCACATGCTCTTTGGTTGTGCCAACTGCATCAAAGTCGGAAAGGGTTTGGATAGTTAGGCCACAGCTTGAAACACTGGTTTAATTTAACACTCACAAAGAACAGCTAGGTAGAAAGTGCATGATCATACATGCTTAAAGATTGATTTATTAGATATAACATAAAATATACAAAATAAGAGCCAACAAAGTATTTACACAATATTAGTGTTCTGATGCTTGCAGAAATGTAATCTTAAAAAGTGTAGCAAAAATTGCCAAGATGGTCCAAAAACCCATATATAAATCTGCATTATAGAAATAGATGCTTTATATTCACTGAAATAACACTGAATCCACTCCAAAATGCACTGTGTTTAAAACCCTCTGTTGATGGAATGGCAGAATGGAATAATCACTGAAATGTTCTCTCCTTTATGGTGTTAAATATATACGTTTTTTCTGTTTAATGCTTCCCCATGTCACTTTTGAAGAATGAATTGATCAATGAACTCATTCTGTTCAGCTTCCACCTTTGAGAGAGCTTCATATTCGATCCGATATCTGCAAAAACAAGTGAATATTCGGTTATGCATCCTCCCCAATTTGTCCGTGTTGCTAATACACAGTGAGGCACGGAGCGGGGGGGGAATCGTTTGAGGGGAAAAGAAGTGCCAAGTGCGGACTTGCAAATTGATTCCAGAAATCCTGTTAATGGTCTTGCACAGAATATTATGAAAAGATATCAAATCAAAATCTTGGCAATATGGTAATTAAATTCGAGATTTTTCCCTACAAGCCCCATCCAACATAGAGCACATTAATAACAGATTTGGGCTCATCAAATATTCCAATAACCCTTCAGGGTACACACGCTCATGCTTAGTTGACGCCTAGATTATGCTTAAATTGGCCAGTCAACTTGTTTCATTTCATCAGAAATAAATGCTAGTGAAATAATTGGGCTGGTAGAACTGCTGCCTCACGGCGCCAGTGACCTGGGTTCAATCCTGACCTCGGATGCTGTGTGTGTGGAGTTTGCAAGTTCTCACTGGTTTTGTCCGGGTGCTCGGTTTGCTCCCATATTCCAAAGAGACGTGCGAGTTTGTAGGTTAATTGACCGCTGTTTATTGCACCTGGTGTATAGGGAATGGATGCAAAAGTGGGATAACAGAACTAGTGTGTACAGATGATTGATGGTCAGCGTGGATTTTGTGGGCCGATGGACCTGTTTCCACGCTGTATCGCAATCAATAAATGTTCACAGTTAACAGTATTAGGGCAATTGCTTGATGCAAGGCAATGCAAAAATCAGTCAATTACATTTTAGAATTGGTAACAACAGGTAAAGATTTAAAAACAAACCGTTCGAGTTGCATTTTCTTTTCAGCAATTAAAGCTTGGAGCTGCTGCTGCTGTGCTTCTCGTTGCTTGGCCACTGATTTCAGCAGATTTCTGGCACCTATGGCCTGTTGATGGCAACAAAATTAATCAGCCATAAAACTTTACGACAGTAAAGGGCAGCGCGGTGGCGCAAGCGCCAGAGACCCGGGCTCGATCCTGACTATGGGTGCTGTCTGTATGGAGTTTATACATTCTCCCCGTTACTTTTCCCCGGGAGCTCCGATTTCCTTCCACATTCCGAAGAGGTGCAGGTTTGTAGGTTAAATGGATTTAGTGAAATTGTAAATTATCCCTAGTGTGTGTAGAATAGTGTTAATGTGCAGGGTGGGCCAAAGGACCTGTTTCCGCACTGTATCTCTAAACTAAACTACAAATTGGGAACTCGCTAGATGCAGGACACTCCACCCTTATTTAATATAGAATCATTTTAGACGGGCACCGCTGATCAAATTGTAGCTATATTTTAATCTTATAGAGGTATACAAAATCATGAGAGGAAAAGATCGGGTAACCGCACGGAGTCCCAGTGTAGGGAAATCAAGAACCAGAGGAGATAGGTTTAAGGGGAGGGGGGAAAGATTTAATAGGAGCCTGAGGGGTAACTTTCTTTAAACAAAGGGTAGTGGGCTTATGGAACAAACTGCCAGAGGAGGTAGTTGAGGCAGGGACTATCGCAATGTTTAAGAAGCATTTAGACAGGTACATGGATAGGGTAGGTTTAGAGGAGTATAGGCCAAACACAGGCAGGTGGGCATGTTGGGCAACGTGGGTAGGTTGGTCCTGTTTCCACACTGTATGACTCTGTGACTCCCACATTCGCATCTACTCAAGCTAACGTTTGCTTATCTCTCTACCTCTATCTTAAAAATATTAAAAATCTGCTCTTACAGCCCTTTGAAGAAGAGAACCATCCTCAGAGGAACATTTACCTCACACACAGCTTAACCCCCTAATCTTTAAATAATGAACCCCAGTGCTACATTCTCCCATAAAAAAAACATTATCTCCACATTCACGCTGTCAATATCTTTCAAGATCCTCTGACTCTTCTAAACTACTGGGGCAAAATGTCCCCATGTAGCAGCCAATCTATTCCAGGTATTAGTTTTGTAAACCTCTGAACATAGAACAGTACAGCACACGAACGGGCCCTTCGGCCCACAATGTCTGCATGATGCCTGCACCAACTCTGATCTGCCAACCTGAACAAGGGTTTCGACCCAAAACGCCACCTATTCTTTTTCTCCAGAGTCGCTGCCTGACCCGCTGAGTTACCCCAGCAATTTGTGTCTGTCTTTGGTGTAAACTAGCAGTTTCTTCCTGTACATAATCCATATCGCTCCATTCCCTGCATTATCCATCATCTGAACATCTCTTCCATTGCTTTCAAGGCTGTCACTTTCTTCCTTAAATGACACCAGTGTTATGCACAGTATTCCACATGATCTCACTGACATCCTGCTTTAGCATTCACCTTCCTTAGAATTGAAGAATAACATTGTCAGATTTCCTTGTTACTCACTGCATCTGCATAACCGTTTTCAGCAAATTATGTACCAGGACACCCAGATCTTACTGACCTTCCAATATCTGCAATCTCATTACTTCCATAATATATATATTTTTTATTTTTTCCTACCAAATAGGGTGATTTCACTTCTTCCGATGTTTTATTAAATTTGCCAGATTTTTTTCATAATCATTTGTGCTATCCATATCCCTGTGCAGTCTCTTCATGTCATTGTCACAACGTCCCCATCTTTGTGTCATTGGCAAGTTTCATCCCCTGCCACTCCACAATAAGCAATATTCTTATGTGTAGGAAGGAACTGCAGATGCTGGTTTACACTAAAGGTAGACTAAATGCTGGAGTGACTCAGCGAGGCAGGCAACATATCTGGATAGAAGGAACGGGAAGACATATCGGATCAAGAACCTTCTTCAGACTGTCTAAGTAATATTCTTATTCTCCAAACTCCCAAGTGCACGAGTCGATATCATATTTAACATTTTATACCGCAAGATGCCATGTTACTTTGCCCCAGTTACGACCATTTGTTACTGAGCCAGCTATTTTGTAATCAACATTTGTAGCTCATTCCCATATCAACCCCATCTCAATTGCATCACAAGTTGCGAAATCCCTGCAACGCTGCCAGGAAAACAGACCAGGTCAAGGTCAGGTCAAGAACCGTGCACTTACAACGACTGGGACTAAAAAATGGCCCCAATCTGGCAACTCTGTATACTATCTCAGTGCATTACTGCTATGCACTTGTACTATATTTGAGATGCTTGTCTAAGTGCTTATGTATGGTGATACTTGTACTCAACTGCATACAAAAATGAATTTCACTGTACGTGACAATAAAGTACTATTGAACCACTGAAATTCCATCCTATTTGTTTAGTGAATGAATCATACATAGGTTTGCACATTGTCACACTGGATTCAATTATCACTAATTGCCTTTCCAGCAGGCAGTCCAATCTAATTTTAATAAGGATTAAACTTTACTACGCCAATTAGCAATGAGGAATTAATAATGTCAACATTTTCCTTATCGTTGTCAAAAACACACAAATGAAAGTATTTTGAAACATTACCTTCATCTTTTCATTCTCAGCTTCTTTAGCTAGTTGATCAACAATCTCAATTAACCCACCGACAATCTTCTGGAACTGGCCTATTTCTGAAACAAAAAGGTGAAAGATTGATGCAAAGTTGCACATGATAGAAACAGAGAATTGGTTATGAAAAAGTGAGAAACAAAGTGCTGGAGTAACTCAGAGGGTCAGGCAGCATCTCTGGAGAACATGGATAGGTGACATTTCAGGTCAGGGCCCTGATTCAGACTCAATGTTGGGAGATAATTGGTTATGATACCTTCGTTCCTGAATTTATCACCGACTGGCAGGATCTGATGAAGACCATCTTCCAGTCTCAAATATTTCACTCCACACTGGCAGAGTACCCAACACACACCCATTCCAGAACTCCCTGTGTGAATCTTCCAATCAGTTCTACCCCCATGGATTAGTATACAAATGGCTCTTTTCAAGCCATTAAAATACTTGGACCCCCTGCTGTTTGCTTACCAAACAAAGATGGGGGTTGATGGGGGTCACCCACCTACTCCATCATTCCTATGCTCACCTGGATAGGCCGGTAAGTACTGTGAGAGTCATGTTTTTTTACTTCTCCAGTGCTTTTAACACCATTCGGCCTGTGCTGCTAGTGAGCAAACTGACGAAGATGCGGGTGAATGCTCCATTGGTGTCCTGGATCACCAACTACCTGACTGGATGACCACAGTATGTCAGGCTACAGAACTGTGTCTGGGACATGGTAGTGAGCAACACTGGGGGCCCACAGGGGACAGTCCTCTCTCCCTTCCTGTTCACCATTTACACCTCGGACTTCAGATACAACTGCCGCCTGCAGAAGTTTTCGCATGACTGCAATTGTGGGCTGCATCACTGAGGGGAGGGAAGCTGAATACAGAGGTGTCGTCAACGACTTTGTTGAGTGCTGTGGGCTAAATCACCTGCAGCTCAACACCATCAAGACTAAGGAGTTAGTGATGGACTTTAGGAGGAGAGGAACACCCCTGTCTCCATCAGGGGTGTGGATGTGCAGTTTACCAAGGAGTACAAATACCTTGGAGTTTACCTGAACCGTAAACTAGACTGGTCCAGGAACGCTGAGGCCCTGTATAAGAAGGGACAGTGCCATCTGTACTTTCTGAGGAGGCTCCGCGCTTTCAACATCTGCAGTAAGATGCTGCAGATGTTCTACCAATCGATGTTGGCCAGTGCCATCTTCACTGTCGTGTGATGGGGTAGTGGACGGCAACAGAATGAACAAGCTCATCAAGAAGGCTGGCTCCGTACTGCAGGTGGAGTTGGATTCACTGGAGATGGTCTTGGATGGGAGGATCTTGAACAATACAGCTCACCCCCTCCATGACACACTGGTCAATCTGAGGAGCACCTTCAACAACAGATTGGTTCCACCAAGATGCAGTACAGAATGCCACAGGAGATCCTTTTCCCCTGTGGCTATCAAACGGGACAGTTCTTCCCCCTTCTGTCATGGGGTAGACTGACCCGACCCCCCACCCCCAACAAAATCATTTCCATACACCTCAATTCCATCCTGTCAGACATTTCTCATCCGGACCCTTCTTCAAACTGATAGACCAAACAAGGGTCCTGTCCCAAAACGACAACTCTCCATTCCCTCCACAGATGCTGCCTGATCTGTTAAGTCCATCCAGCAGTTTGTTTTTTTGCTCAAGGTTCCAGCATATGTGATCTGTTCTGTTTGTTCAGCTCGTCAAGGTTCAGGTAAATAAGATTTACCAGTTTGACCAGGCTTTTATTAACCCCTACTATCTTCTCTATGGCTCAGTGGCAGTTTCCTTTTGTCTGTAGATGCTTCCGAGAAACATGTCAAGATTACCAAAGTAAAATTCCCAACATGTGTACTAATGGCAATAACGAGAGAATACTGCTCGTGTGTTGCATCACACCACGAGTGGTATAACATAGAACAAGCGTCATGGACTCAGTGAGTTGAAGGGCCTGTTTCGTGCAGTATATCTAAACCGTATCACAGATGCTGTCTGTGTGGAGTTTACATGTTCTGCCTGTGACCGGTTTTCCCCCGGGTGCTCTGGTTTCCTCCCACATGCCACAAACATGCAGGTTTGTAGGTTAATTTGCCTATAAATTGTCCCTAGTCTGTAGGGAGTGGATGAGAATGTGGCATAACATAGAACAAGTGTGAATGGGTGATCGAGAAGGTAGGCATGGACTCAGTGGGCCAAAAGGCCTATTTCCCTGCTATAACTAAAACTAAAATTAGTCAATGTTATACATCAGATCCCCTGCATTGTCAACTATAACAAGGAAGATCACCTAATGTTATCCCTGGAACCACCACAATCCCTTTGAAGAAGTCCAGACCAGAGGCGTAGATTTTCGTTCTCACCTAGTTACAGCTAGCAATTGCCTGCTTCCTTCATGATTGTTACTATTTTGTATATCTTTAATTCATTTGTTCTATATCTCTCTACATCACTGTCTATATATTTTGTTTTCCTTTCCTGTGACTTTCAGTCTGTAGAAGGGTCTCGACCCGAAACGTCACCCAATCGTTTTCTCCAGAGATGCTGCCTGTCCGGCTGAGTTACTCCAGCATTATGCGTCTATCTTCTGTTTAAACCAGCATCTGCCTACACATTCCTCCACATTGACTATCGCAGCGTTTAAGAAACATTTGGGCAGGTACATGGATAGGACAGGTTTAGGGGGATATGGGCCAAATGCAGGCAGGTGGTACTAGTACAGATGAGACATGTTGGTCAGTGTGGACAAGTTGGGCAGAAGGACACGTTTCATTGCTGTATGACTCCATGACTCTCCAAGTTCTCCACAGATGCTGCCTGACCCACTGAGTTACTCCAGCACTTTGTGTCTTCGTAAACCAGCACCTGCAGTTCCTTTCGCCTCCCTCTGTGGGATGTTGCTGTGCACACGCCCTGCAGTTTAAGGCCCTGCCTCACAGCACGTCGCCCCTCCCTTCCCCCTCAGCGCTTCACTCGCCCGGAGGCACTGCGGGGATGTCCCAGGGCCGTGACAGGCGCCACTGCAATGCAGAGTCTCCCGGTGACGGCCAACTTCTCCTCTCCTCTCCCCGGTACCTACTCTCCACAAAGTCCTTGCACTCCTCCTTCAGCTCCACCGTGCTCTGCGCTACCTCCGGGTCCAGCACCCGCAGTTTGTTGAGCTCATCGAAGTGCAGGCCGGCCTCCTCCAGCGCCTCCATGGCCGCCGCCGCTCCCGGCCAAAGATACTCGTATCTTTGCTCCCCGCTGCCACGGCGACGGACGGCCCGCCCGGACCCGCCTGACGTCACCGACCGCCGGCAGTTCCGCGCATGCGCACTGAAGCCTGCCGGCAGCCCTGATGGTATTTCGCTTGCGCACTCCCGGCTGCGCCTGCGCATTGCTGCTTGCCGACAACCCCGACGGCAGCACGCTTGCGTGCTCCCGTCTGTCGTGAAGGCCACATGGCAGTACGCATGCGCACTCCAATCTGCTGCCGTGAGCTCCATGCCAGTGCGCATGCGCGCTGCAATCTCAATTCTGCCCTCCTTCTTCATATATAGTCAAAGTGGAAACAGGCCCATTGCCCCAACATGTCCCAGCTACACTTGGCCCACCTGCCTGCATCTGGCCTATACCCATCTGAACCCATCCTATCCATGTACCTGTCTAAATGTTTCTTAAATATTGCGATAGTCCCTGTCTCAACTACCTCCTCTGGCAGCTCGTTCCATGCACCCATCACCATTTGCGTGAAAAAGTTACCCCTCAGGGTTCCTATAAAATCTTTACCCCCTCACCTCCACCTCAAACCTATGTCCTCTGGTTCTCGATTCACCTACTCTAGGTAAAAGACTGTGCGTCTACGCAATCTATTCCTCTCATTAATTTGTACATCTCTATAAGATCACCGCTCATCCTGCGTTGCAAAGAATAGAGTCCTACTTTGTTCAACCTTTCTATAGCTTAATGCCCCCCCCCAGTGGTAGCAACATCCTGGTAAATCTCCTCTGCACCCTTTCCAGCGTCTATACTCAATAGAGTCCGTCAGACTGATGAAGGGTTTAGACCTTGTAGAAGGGTTTCAGCCAACCTGCCAAAAGCTTTTTTGACCACTCTATCTACCTGTGACACCACTTTCAAGGAACCATGCATCTGCACTCCCAGATCTCCCTGCTCTACAACACTCCCCAGAGCCCAATTCCCTATTCACTAATTGATGAGGGTTCAATAATTCACATTATTCCCAGAAAAAGAACATCAATTTACCTGATTTTAGCAGCACATTTTAGAACAGTTATTTTAGTGAAGAATATTCCACCTATTGGGACCAAACAAGCTCAGATGCTGGAATCTTGAGGAAATTGAGTACATATGGACTTGGTGGGCTGTTTTGTACATTCTGTACTGACCGGGGTGTGAAGGAAGGAACGTCAGATGCTGGTTTACACCGAAGATAGACACAAAATGCTGGAGTAACGCAGCAGGACAAGGCAACATCTCTGGATGGAAGGAATGGGTGACGTTAGGGGTTGCGACCCTTTTACAGACACGTTTCAGGTCAAGGCCCTTCTTATCTATACTCCCAAGCCTTTCCTGACGTCCTCTGAGTGAGGGCTACATGTATATATATGTATGTAGTTTGTTTTGTTGTGCTATTCTTATAACAAATGTAAAGCACTTTGGCCAACGAGAGTTGTTTTTTAAATGTGCTATATAAATAAATGTGACTTGACTTGACTTGACTTTGAAGATGCTGCCTGTTCCATTGAGTTACCCCAGCATTTTGTGTCTGTACTGACCAGGGGGGTTGTGCTTAAGTACGGAGATGGTCTTGTGCGAAAAAGGCTGTGCCTGGTACATGTTGCAATAAATAAGTTATTGAAGTGCTAGGGGATAACTCAGCAGGTTAGATAGGTGCAGGATAGTAATCTGCCTTCCTGTTTTTGCTACCAAGGTGGATAACCTCACATTTATCCGCATTAAACTTCATCTGCCCACTCCCCCAACCTGTCCAAGTCACCCTGCATCCCCCTCACAGTTCACACTGCCACCCAGCTTTGTGTCATCTGCAAATTTGCTAATGTTACTTTGAAGGAAGCATCTTATTGAATGATTGAAGCATTTTATTGAATCTTATGGTTCACTGAGGGGAATAATAATCTGCCCCCCCCCCACACACACACACACACACACAAAAGATGAACGTGTGAGTGCGCACGCGCGGGACGTCGGCGTCGGGAGCGAGCGTGGTGTGCGCGCCCGCATGCGCAGTGACGGTTGAGCGGCTGCTCCGGTGCGGCGGTGACAATGACGGGGCCTCTGGTGGCGGCGCCAACTACAGTCTCAGGTACGGGGTTGGGGGGTTCGAGCCCGGGGGGGTGACCGACAGTCCTGGTGGGCGGTGAATTCGCTCTCGCATTCAATGGCGCGCACAGCGCAGCGCTCGCAGTCAATGGCAGCCTTGTATTCACATCTCTTCCAGGGTCTTCCAGCCATCCCCACCTCCCCGCATTGAACCTTTCCCATCTCTCCACGCTGGACCTCCCCCACCTCTTCCCGCTGCACCACTTCCCGCTGCACCATTCCCATCTCTTCCCACTGCACCATTCCCATCTCTTCCCACTGCACAATTCCCACCTCTTCCCATCTGGACCTTTCCCATTTGGACTATTCCCATCTGGACCTTTCCCACCTTTTCCAGGGTCATACAATCCAGTACAGATGACATTATAGTTCAAGTGATGTGATTGTCACTTTTAGAAACATAGAAAATAGGTGCAGGAGTAGGCCATTCGAGCCTGCACCGCCATTCATTATGATCGTGGCTGATCATCCAAATCATTATCCCATACCGGCCTTCTCTCCATACCCCCTGATCCCTTTAGCCACAAGGGCCACATCTAACTCCCTCTTAAATATAGCCAATGAACTGGCCTCAACTACCTTCTGTGGCAGAGGATTCCACAGATTCACCATTCTGTGTAAAAAATGATTTTCTCATCTCGGTCCTAAAAGACATCCCTCTTATCCTTAAGCTGTGACCCCTTGTTCTGGACTTCCCCAACATCGGGAATAATCTTCCTGCATCTAGCCTGTCCAAACCCCAAGAATTTTGTAAATTTCTATAAGATCTTCCCCTCAATCTTCTAAATTCTAGCGTGCAAGTAAGATCTTCTAAATTCTAGCGTGCAAGTAAGATCCCAGAAGCGCCAATGGCCAACTGGGTGTTTCTTTGGGATGTCCCCAACTCTGCAACACATTTGCAATTGCCTAAACATAGTGCTGGAGGAACTCTGGGTCAAGCAGCATCTGCGGAGGGAATGGACAGGAGTCAGGTCAGGACCCTTCTTCAGACTGATCGTGGGGGAGGGGGGAGCTGGAAAAGAGAGATGTAGCGGGATAAAGCCTGGCAACTGATAGTTGGAGACACGAGGAACTGCAGAAACTGGAATCCTGCTTAGAACACAAAGTGCTGGGGTGAGGCAGCATCTCTGGAGGACATGGATAGGTGATATTTTGGGTTAGGGCATCTCTTTGGATAGGTGAGGAGGGGAAGGTTATTTGGCATTGGGGTGAAGTAAGTGTCGAAGGCAATGTGTGCAAAAGAGACAACGGGGGGTCAGATCAGGGAAGGTATAACATTTAGTGCAAAATGAAGTCCAATTAAAGATAGTTTGAAGATCTCCAATGAGGTTGACTGAAGATCAGGACCTGGTGAGAAGTCTGAAGAAGGGTTTCGGCCCGAAACGTCGCCTATTTCGTTCGCTCCATAGATGCTGCTGCACCCGCTGAGTTTCTCCAGCATTTTTGTGTAGCTTCTGGTGAGAAGTCAGTTCAGATACCGAATAACAGCTGTCCCTGGATCTGGAGCTGTGCATTTTCAAATTTCTGTACCTCTTGACTGATGGGAGAGGGGAGAAGCGGGAGTGACCAGGGTGAGACTGGTCCTTGATTATGCTGGTGGCCTTGCCGAAAGTTCCATTAGTTCCACAGGACTGCACTAATGTCAGATTAGACCTTTTGTGCTTGAGTTTAATTTGTGCGCTTAAGGTGAAATATTTTTCACTTGACGATCACCTGAGCCTTAGCTGTTGTTCAGTACAAGTGAGTTCTTGAAGCCAAAGTATAGATGCACAAGAGGAGGCTGGGGAAGTACAAAGGGGAAGGGAATAAATAATGGGTTAAGATGACGAATTCAGATGGTGTAAAAGTTAAATGGACTTCCAGACATCGGGTCAGACTTCCTGGGAATGAACCCATGGAAATGACTGGCCCAGGTAGAGTCCCTGGCTGCGTCATCAGAAACTGCATGGATAACTGCAGGAGTATTCGCAAACTCCTCTCCCTACCCCAATTTGAGGTTCCCACTGCTTTCTAAAGACCAATAGCACCTGGAGCCAAAGAAAAACATAGTAGAGCACCTTAGTGACTAAATGTGTAAGAAAGAACTGCAGATGCTGGTTAAACGAAGGGAGACACAAAATGCTGGAGTACCTCAGCGGGTGAGGCAGCATCTAAGGAGAGATGGAACGGGCGACGTTTCGGGTGGAGACCAGAAAAGTCACCCGTTCCATCTCTCCTTAGATGCTGCCTCACCCGCTGAGTTACTCCAGCATTTTGTGTCTACTTTAGTGACTACCTTGCAGTAGCCCTGATATCCAGTATCATGAATTGCTTCCAGTTGCAGGGTCACATCAATTCCAGCCTTCCAGACAGCATTCATCCACTAATTCGCCTACTGCTGTAATGGGTCCATGGCAGATGCCATCTCCATGATCCTACGGTCATCCCTGAAATAATTGGAAAACAAGGACATCTATGTCAGACTCCCATTTATTCTAAAGAAGGGTACAGATCTGAAACATCAACTATCCATGTTCTCCAGAGATGCTGCCGGATCCGCAGAGTTACTCCACCACTTTGCATCCTATTTTTTGACAATAGCTTTGCCTTCAACACAAATATCTGGACCTAGTATAGACACAAAAGGCTGGAGTAACCTAGCGTGTCAGGCAGCATCTGTGGGGAAAAGGAATAGGTGACATTTCAGGTAGAGACCCTTCTTCAGACTGAGAGTCAGGGGAAAGAGAACAAGGTACATGGAATAAACGAATGAAATATATGCAAAAATGCAACGATGATCAAGAAATGGTGCAGCCCACAATGGTCTATTGTTGGGTGTGGGGTAGGTGATATTAGGTTATACAGACTGTGAAACTCAACAGGAAACAGTGAAACTAGTACGACGACTAGGTTGTGGGAGGCACGGAGGGAGAGGTAATTTAAGGGTTACTTGAAGTTGGGGAAATCAATTTTACTGCTCCATCTGGGCCCAGTACTCAGCATGGAATATAGGCATAGGTATGAGGCATAGGTAAGACTGCACCTGGAGGGCTGCATATTGCTTCAGTCTCCATTTTTAACGAATGATGTACTTGAATTTGGAGGAATTGAGAATATTAACTAGGTTTAAAATATGAAGAGGTGTTGAGCAGATTGGGGTTTAGAATATTGAAATCCCATTTTATTAAGACATGCACAATTGATAGAGTAGAGATCAGTAAATCCAGGTGGAATTATTTTAGAACAGTGGGATACTCATTTAAGATGGAGGTGAGGAGCAATATCTTTTGAGTTTTTTGAATATATTCAAAGTGGAGTTTGACCTGCAATGCACTTGACTTTAGACTTAGACTTCAGATATACAGCGCGGAAACGGGCCCTTCAGCCAACCAAGTCTGCACCGACCAACGATCCCGTACACTAGCACTATCTTACGCACTCGGGGCAATTTACAATTTTACTGGAGGCAATTAACCTACAAACCTGTAAATCCTTGGGATGCGGGGGAAAAACCCACGCGGTCACAGGGGGCACGTTCAAACTCTGTACAGCACCCCCTGTCATGATCAAACCTGGGTCTCTGGCATTGTGAGGCAGCAACTCTACCCTTTGCCATTGTGCTTTATGGAGGGAGAATTGGAAAATGCAATTGAAACCAGGACTTCATCTGCCATGATTATACTGAAGGACTGGGCAGGATAACTAGGAGACGAGGAAACAGTTTTTCTCGCAGAGAGTTGTGAGTCTGTGGAGTTATCTTCCACAGAAGGCGGTTGAGGCCGGTTCTCTGGATACTTTCAAGAGTGAGCTAGATAGGGCTCTTAAAGATAGCGGAGTCAGGGGATATGGGGAGAAGGCAGGAACGGGGTACTGATTGGGAAGATCAGCCATGACCACATTGAATGGCGGTGGTGGCTCGAAGGGCCGAATGGCCTACTCCTGCACCTATTTCTATTGTCTAACCCACTCCATGTCAGTTGGAGGGACCATATCACCAATGGCCAGCTCTGTGGGGAGATTCCATCTTTGACGATGAAGGATGAGGCTCGCTGGTCACTGCCACCGCCATCCGGAAGTGCTAGCAAACAAAGTTGTGCTGTGGAAACCCACCCATGGAAGATGTGACCTGGGACAGTCAATCAATAAGATGCTGGAAGACGCATGTGTAGAGACAAAAGAGGAGCTTGCCAGCTGCATGGAGGACAGAGATGTGTGGTGCGTCTGTCCCCGTGCCCGGCGGAAACCAGCACCACTGCGTCGCTAATGTTCTTATCCTCAGTGCTTGATGACAAAACTGTAAAACTCCAATGTCAGTATTAAACCTGCCGTCTTTCAAATGAGAGGTTAAACCATCTCTGCCGATCCGTAAAACAAAAATCCTGTTGTTCCAGAGCTGACTCATCTATTTGTCTCATTCATATCCTGTTTCAATCGTTTCCTTTTATTATACCAGCATTCTTGGTTCCTTCTATCAAGCATTCAATAATTAAGCTGATTCTAAATTTCCTAAAGTGCTACCCGATGTGTTGGAATTTAAATGTAATTCAAGTTCTCAAGATTTGGCTTGAGGTTTGGGACACCCTGCATATCTATGAAAATGAAAATTCTGAAGGTCTGAGTATTTTGTTTCAAAATGAATGGCTCATTTCATGGCTGGTTTATAATGTTTTAAAGGCCTGAGGGGGTAATATTTTGCTGGAGCTGAGAATGCAAAGTATTTGATTCAGTGGAGATTTGATTTTCAACTTCTTGGTATTGAGGGAGTGCAGTGGAGGTTCACCAGGTTAATTCCTGGGATGGCAAGACTGACATATGATGTAAGAATGGATCGACTGGGCTTATATTCACTGGAATTTAGAAGGGTGAGAGGAAATCTTATAAAATAAAGCATAACATTCTTAAGTGTTTAGACGGGCTAGATGCAGGAAAAATGTTCCCCATGTTGGTGGAGTCCAGAACCAGGGGTCACAGTCTAAGAATAAGGGGTAGGCCATTTAGGACTGAGATGAGGAAAAACCTTTTCAGCCAGAGAGTTGTGAATATGTGGAATTCTCTGCCACAGAAGGCAGTGGAGGCCAATTCACTGGATGTAATTCAAGAGAGACATAGCTCTTAGGGCTAACGGAATCAAGGGATATGGGGTCAAGGTATTCAAGGATTCAGGAATAAGGTACTGATTCTGGAGAGCCATGATTGGTGATGCTGGCTAGAGGGGCCAAATGGCCTACTCCTGCACCTCCTTTCTATGTTTCTATGTAACTTGCATATAAGAGTTTCTGGGAGCATGACATTTGGGTTATGTCTGCTGAATGGCCCACCTGTGTGTTAGGGATCTTCCAACCTACCTCATTGCAGATGGTGGGTTTTTTCTCTGTAACTGTAATGCTCCAATGTTGTAATGCCATATTTTGTAATCTGGGTTGGTTAGTAGGTTTGCAAACAACACCGTAATATGCAGAGTTGCAGACAGCGAGGATTGTCAAGGTATACAGTGGGATACAGATCTGCTACAGAAATGGGCAACCCAAGTATGAGACTTGATTGTACTCGTGTATAGAATGAGTTATAAGCTGTTGAGCCTCACATAGGGGAGCTCTTGGACGATTCTTCGGGATATGATTTACTCCCCTTTGCAAGAGAATGGGTCAATTAGGGGCTGCATGCCTGATTTCAGGGCACGTGATTAATCTGCTTCATCACCTCCTCAAAAGACTCAATGAGGCAAGGGCGATGAATGCTGTCTATATTGATTTCAATTAAACATTTGATAAAGTCCCTCAAGGTAGCCGATCCAGAAGATTAAGATGCATGAGATCCATGGAAACTTGATTGGATTCAGAACTAGTTTACTTATAGAAGACAAGAGGGTTGTGGTGGAGTAGATGGGTTGGTTAGTAGATACAAATAATAAGGTCAGAAGTGATAGGGACAGAATTAGGCCATTTGGCCCATCAAGTCTACTCCGCCATTCAACATGACTGAGTTATTTCCCTCCTAACCCCGTTCTCCTGCCTTCTCCCCATAACCCTTGACACTCGTACTATTCAAGAATCTATCCATCTCTGCCTTAAAAATATTCATTGATGGCCTCCACAGCCTTCTGGGACAATGAACTCCACAGATTTGCGATTCTCTGACTAAAGAAATTCCTCCTCATCTCCTTCTTGAAGGAATGTCCTTTAATTCTGAGCCTATGACCTCTAGTCCTAGCCTCCCCCACTAGTGGAAACATCCTTTTAACATCCACCCTATCTAAGTTTGGAGACAACAATAAAATTGGCAGAGTTGCAGGCAGCGAGGAAGGTTGTCAAGGTGTACAGTGATATACAGACCAACTACAGAAATGGGCAAAGAAATGGCAGACAGAGTGTAATCTGAGCAGTTGTGAGATGTTGCATTTTGGGAGGTTGAATGAAGAGAAAGGATATAGTTGATGGCAAGACCTTTAACAGCATTAATACCACACAGAGATCTTGGGATCCACGAACCATATCTCCCTGAAAATGGCAACACAAGTAGATAGTGTTAAGGAAGATGTATAGTAGTTACCTTCCTAGTACCGGGGTCACCATGATGCCCCCTTCTCTAAGGAATGAACATAGACGGGGAAGAATCAGAGATGGCAGAGTGTTATATACAGAGGGGATTAGAGATGGGGATAGGTAAAACTGAATTCAATGTCTATTGTGCATTCTTAATATTTTTTTAGATTGTGTCATTATGTGATTATTGCTGGACAGATTATAGAACTATTCATTGCAATTATCTGAAACAAACATCTGATCTAAACTAAGAGGCTTTTGTAATGTTCTTTATCCCACTGACTCCCAGTTCCAGTAAATTATCTGAGTTTTATCCAGTGTAACGTTGCATATCATGATGGTCCGCATAACACTTTGTATCCAATGGTCGCAATTGCAGATGACGCTATTTCCATTATTTGGAACAATGGAGGTTCTGTAGCATCTTAAGAGAGAATCAAGAGTGTTTTATCATCATATTATCAAAATGGAACAATTAAATTCTTACTTGCAGCAGCACAACACGTTTTTAAATCAGTACTCAATAGATTATATAATTTTAAAAATTCAGTAAATACAAAACCCAATATTAGTGCAAAACGCAACAAGGGACTGGGTTGCAGTTTAGTTGGAGTTTGTAGTGTTCAGTAGTCTGACATTTGTTCTTGTTCCTGAACCAGGAGGTCATGGTTTTCAGACTCCTCTTCCACCTTTCCGATTGCAGAAGTGAAATGAGAGCATGGCCTTGGTGGTGTGGTCATCATCATCCTTGATGATACTGGCTGCCTTTTCGAGGCAGCGCCTTCTATAGACCCCTTTGATGGTGGGGAGGTCAGAACCATAATGGATCGGGCAGTCCTGGTTTGTTTGATTTGCCGAAACTGGCCATGATGCAGTTAATATGCTCTCTACCATACACCTGTAGAAGTTCAGGATAGTATTCGTCGACCTACCAAACCTCCTTAATCTTCTAAGGAAGTAGAGATGATGATGATGGGCTTTCTTTAAGATTGCATCAATGGGCTCAGGACAGATCTTCGGAGGAATGCATGCACAGGAACTTGACGTCTCCAGCAACAGCCAGTCGATGAGGACAGGTTTGTGGAACCTCAGCCTTCCTCTTCTAAAGTCAACAATTAGTTCCTGGTTTCACTGACGTTGGGAGCAAGGTTGTTGTTCTGGTACCATTCAGTCAGATGATCAATCTCCCTCATATTCTTTGTTATATTTGTCATATTCCTCTGTAGTATGTAATCCTCGTTAGTATAATGGTTAGTATATGCTCATCTGTCACACGGGAGACCGGGTTTAAATTCCCTGACAGGGACATGACTTTTGAGGTCGAGTAGGCTGGGACTCTATTCCTTGGAGCACAGGAGGATGAGGGGTGATCTTTTGGAGGTCTGCCTGCTGATGAGATCTGCCTGATAAAATCATGTGAGGAATAGATCGAGTAGATGCACAGAGTCTCTTGCCCAGAGTGGGTGAATCAAGTCTAGAGAGTTTATTGTCATGTGTCCCGGATAGGACAATGAAATTCTTGCTTGCTGCAGCACAAAAGAATATTGTAAGCATAAATACAGAACAGTTCAGTTCAATATACACATAAACAAACAGATAATGTTCAATAGGCTGTTGCAGTTCAGAGTCTGTTGGTGAATTTAATAGCCTGATAGCTGTGGGGAAGTAGCTGTTCCTGAACCTGGATGTAACAGATTTCAGGCTCCTGTACCTTCTACCCGATGGTAACGGAGAGATGAGTGTGTGGCCAGGATGGTGTGGGTCCTTGATGATGTTGGCATCCTTTTTGAGGCAGCGACTGTGATAGATCACTTCGATGGTGGGGTGGTCAGAGCCGATGATGGACTGGGCAGTGGTCACAACTTTCTGCATTATTTTCCGCTCCTGGGTGCTCAAGTTGCCGAACCAAGCCACGATGCAACCAGTCAGCATGCTCTCTACTGTGCACCTGTAGAAGTTCGAGAGAGTCCTCTTTGACATACCGACTCACGGTAATCTTCTCAGGAAGTAGAGGTGCTGATGTACTCAGTGTGTTGGGACCAGGAGAGATCTTTGGAAATGTGCAGATGATGGTTCACTAAAATAGACACAAGGTGTTGGAGTAAGTCAATGGGTCAGGCAGCAGGTCTGGAGAACATGGATAGTTGACTTTTCGGGTCGCAACCATTCTTTAGACTTTACTTTAGATTTTAGCAATACAGTACAGAACGGGCCCTTCAGCCCCCCAAATCCGTGCCAACCTACAATCCCCGTACACTAACACTATCCTATACACTAGGGACAATTTTACTGAAGCCAATTAACCTAGAAGCCTGTACACCTTTCGAGCGTGAGAGGAAACCGGAGCACCTGGAGAAAATCCACGCAGTTGCAGGTAGAACATACAAACTCCACACAGACAGTACCCATAGTCAGAATCGAACCTGGATTTTTGGCGCTGTAAAACAGCAACTCTACAGCTGCGCAACAATGCTGCCCTTCTTCAGAGCATCTGCCTAAATGAGCTGACCATAACATTTTCAATATTTAACCATTCACAAAGAATTTAGTTTTATATTGTGGAGAAGCAGGTGCTGTGCAATATGTTAAATCAGCAAAACATCTTTTATTGAGCAATCTGATCAAACTACAATTAGATGTAACGTGTGGTTTGAATGTGTGCAATTAAGCACTGATTTTCCAGCAGAGCATGAGGCAGTCATCAGCCAGATTACTAGTGTTTGCTTCAACCATGAGAAATTGAACTGTTGCTTCAACACCCATTTATTTAATACATGAAGTATGAATTCCCTAAGGTCTGTACTGACGGCCTTCCTTTATGCAGATATCAACATTTTTGAACTATTGAACTGCGGGAAAACATCATGGTCCTTTTCCCCTTGGACATGGTGGTACTTCCAATGTCTTAGGTTTATGGTTACATAGCTCCTTGATATCCTGTCCATTTTCATCAATCCAGCCTGGTGATGCATGGTAGAGAAGCCAAGAACCCCTTCACTGGTGTCAAATATAATAGACTGCAGGGCAGCTGTTGGCTGGGAGTCCTCAGATTGCTTGTGAGTTGTTGCCTCAACAGGTTTGACTAGACAATAATTAGTTGAGAAGTTATAGGTAACAGTGAGGGTTCGGTACATCTTTGTCCCTCCCTAACATGCAATCTAATGTGCCAGTGTCTACACCAGGGGAGGCATTTGCCTGTAAAGAGGAGTCATCAACACACTGTGTCTTTACTACTATTTATTGATAATACACAAACGTTACTGCCCTAGCTGTACGTGGTCTGTCACAGGAGCTAGAGAGAGATCAATGGGTGGGGAGGTTGCAATTATACTTCTGATATGGGGAGTGGTTAGTAGTGGTGAGGTCACTATATTAAAGGTACATGCACATGTCATCTACAGGGTTCGGTACATCTTTGTCCCTCCCTAACATGCAACCTAATGTGCCAGTGCCTACACCAGGGGAGGCATTTGCCTCTCCTCCTTGATTCTGATGAGCAATCGCCAAATATTTTGTGAGCAGAAGGATCCCTTCTCCTCCTGTAGACTTTAGACATACAGCATGGAAACAAGCCCTTTGGCCCACAAAGTCCACGCTAACCAGCAATCGTCCCTTACACCCGCACTACCCTACACACTGGGGAGAATTTTATCAAAGCCAATTAACCTGTAAACCTGTACGTCTATGAAGTGTGGGAGGAAACCGGTGCACCCAGAGAAAACCCACGTGGTAACAGGGAGAACGTACAAGCTCCATATAGACAGCACCATGTTCAGGATTGATCCCAGGTCTCTGGCGCTGTAAGGCAGCAACTCTACCGCTGTTCCACTGTGTCGTCTCAATTCTTGCTGATCAAACTTTGCCCGAGGGTTGTCTTTTCCCACCATGTTTTCCATGAGGATCGGTTGTTTACTCCTGGGATGCAGATAAGGATTTTTTTAACAAGGTTGGAATGCTTTCTCTCTGGTCCCATCTGAGGCTTCCAAGGCTGGGGCACGTAAGCTGATGCCTGCGGTATGTTAATTTTGTGAGGCAACGGCTGAGATACCAGACCAAGTTATTCTGGTTTACAAAACTCATTCCAGGAAGCCAACATTCCTCTTCCTGTTGTTGCCTGTCCCAAAGGTACCTTGTTCTTTAAATTAGTCGGTAGACAAAAATGCTGGAGAAACTCAGCGGGTGCAGCAGCATCAATGGAGCGAAGGAAATAGGCAACGTTTCGTCCCGAAACGTTGCCTATTTCCTTCGCTCCATAGATGCTGCTGCACCCGCTGAGTTTCTCCAGCATTTTTGTCTACCTTCGATTTTCCAGCATCTGCAGTTCCTACTTAAACTCTTTAAATTAGTCACCTTGTGTCTTGCTCAGCAGAATTGTATCAATGGCTCTTTATTGTCATGTACGCACTGCACAGTGAAATCCTTCTGGCATAGCTCATGCATGGGTCGGCATATTTTGGCGTCATTTATAGAAAGAAAATGTCCAAAGTTCGATCCGTGTGATGGATGTACTGGAGAGCCCCCTGATCCAGATAAGTCCCTGGCTGCTGCAGGGCCTCCTCCGTCCCCCTCAACCGGCTCAGCCCACAAACCAACGTCCTTCTCCTCGCCCGACCGCCTTTACCGCCTTTATGTAGACGGACACGAAGGTGCTGGAGGCAATGCCCCATCCTCTCTCCTACAGGCCCACTTCTCGCTTCCGTCATCGCCAGCGGCTCACTCCTCCTCACTGTTGTGGGACGTATCACTGATGGGGACGAGTCAGAGTATAGAAGAGAGATCGACCGACTGAGCAAATGGTGCCAGCACAATAACCTGGCCCTCAACACCAACAAAACCAAGGAACTGATTGTGGACTTTGGAAGGGTGGGGACCCACAGTCCCGTTTATATCAACGGGTCGATGGTAGAGAGGGTGAAGTGCTTCAAATTCCTGGGCGTGCATATTTCTGAAGATCTCTCCTGGTCCGAGAACACTGATGCAATTATAAAGAAAGCACATCAGCGCCTCTACTTCCTGAGATGATTACGGAGAGTCGGTATGTCAAGGAGGACTCTCTCTAACTTCTACAGGCGCACAGTAGAGAGCATGCTGACCGGTTGCATCGTGGCTTGGTTCGGCAAGTTGCTGAACCAAGCTGCTCCCTCCTCCTCAGATCTCCGGTTTTCGGGGCCGAGCTCGGCAGCTCCCAGGCTTCCCCTGAAGGCAGGGAAATCCGCAGGCTGATATCAAGGTATCTGGGTTCCAATGAGGAGATTTGGGAATGTGGGCCGGATGTGCGGCTGGAAGTGGGCAAGTCGGTCACTGGAATGCAGTGGCACTGGCACCAGATGTATAGTCAGGGTCTCTCGTTTCCCTTATCCCTAACCAGTCTGAAGAAGGGTCTCAACCCAAAACGTCACCCATTCCTTCTCTCCAAAGAGGCTGCCTGTCCCGCTGAGCTACTCCAGCTTTTTGTGTCTATCTATAGTCAGGGTCAGGTTCCCAAAGCAGAAGATAGAGGGGTGGGAGAGTTAGAGCAAGAAGAGAAGCAGTGGACAAGGCCCCCTACCTGTTTGCCCTGTGTCACAAATGTGCTCATGCCAATATCAGCATTGCATGATAATCCAGGATGATTTGCCAAGACCTTTATCAAACATGTAAGAAAAATGCCACGAAGTGCTGGAGTAATGGAGAAACGGTTCACGCCTCTTCTCGTCTTATCTGATAACCTTTTGTCTCCTTTTCACCTTGAGGCTTTGTCACTTACTCCACTCACTTGCCAATCACACCCGTGCCAGTATCCACCTATCACTTGACTGACTTTGTCCCACCCCCACCTCTTCTGCCCCCAACCACAATCATTCAGAGAGAGGGGTCTAACTGGAAAAGTCCGAGGGTAGTTAATTGTGGAACTCATTGCGACAGAGGACTGTGGAGTCCAAGTCAGTAGATATTTTTAAGGCAGAGATGGACAAATTCTTGGTTAGAACGGGTGTCAAGGGTTATAGGGAGAAGGCAGGAAGCAGAGGCAGAGATCAGCCATGATTGAATGGCGGAGTAGACTCGATGGGCCGAATGGCCCAATTCTATTCCTATAACTTGTGAGCTAGTGAAAGGTCCTCCAGAGATGCCCTTTACATTTGTCCACATCACTTCATGCATTCTCCTCCCTACTACTATAAGTCTGAAGAAAAGTCGTCTATTCATGTTCTCCAGTGATGCCACCTGACTCACTGAGTTACTCCAACAGTTTGTGGATTTGACAGACCTTCACGGAGGGGAGACCTTCGCGGTTTTGTATTTTTATCAATGTGACAACTCCGTGATAGGGTGCTCCCACTGCAACATATGAATCAAAGACAAAGACTACCCGATAACTAACAGGCACTGACAATATTTTCAAGGCTTCAATATGAAATTTGAAATGGTAACTTTTTTGTATGGGATTATTTTTTGACTAAGATTATATTTTTGTGATGTGTCTTTGGTTATGTCCCCATATTAAAGCTACCCTGTAACTGGAAGGTGATGTTACTTGGTCCCATAAAGTCTTTAGACTTTACATTTGGAGATACAGGCCCTTCAGCCACCCGAGACGCGCCGACCAGCAATCAGCCCGTACACTAGCACTATCCTACACAGTGGGGACAATTTTTATATCTTACCGAGTGTGGGGGGAAATTGGAGTACCCGGAGTAATCCCATGCAGTCAGAGGGAGAACATACAAACTACGTACAGGTAACACCTGTAGTCAGGATCGAAACCCGGGCCTCTGCCGCTGTAAGGCAGCAACTCCACTGCTGCGCCATTGTGTCACCCGATAACGTGTATATCCTATCTGTTCTTCAGTAAAATAGTTTGCAGTAAAGTGAACCAAATGGCATGG